>NW_023994761.1:95000-227324 GCF_015586225.1 Lucilia sericata
ATATACGGGTATCGGGAACAACAACTAATTTCAAAGGAACACATTCCATTGTAGTATCGGTAGTATAGTGAAATACACCCCACGTTGCGACGGTGCTTCAGTGAATCAATTGAGTTGGATACCCTAATTTCACCGATAAGTACCTTCGCCCTCTCCTGTACGCGGTCGAGTAGCTCCAAAATAGACTTCGAAGCTCCGGCCCATACATGAGAGTTGTATTCCATTTTCGGTCGGATATAAGTGGTGTAAATAGTAAGAAGATCAGATGGCGTGAAGTATGTTTTACTCCGTTACAAAAAACCGAGATACTTGAATGCTTCTTTCGACACTTGAAAAATGTGTTTAGTCCAGCGGACATCGCACTGAATTTTCATGCCCACAACATCAAGACTTTCTGATTCCTTAATATTTACACGTTTATGTGTTAAAAAACAACATTGAGAACTCGTTTGATCCCATCTATAACAACTCGTATAGTGCGATCTCTGAGAAAGCTCGAAATAAATCGAGAGAAGTTATTACCGACACCAAATGCAATTAGGGTTGATACAAGTGCACCATGCCACACTCTATCAAACGCATTTGAAATATCTAGAGCCACCACTTTACTTTCGCCAAAATGGTGAATGGAATGACACCAATGATCGCTAACCGCAAGCAAGAATTGTTTTCGAATAACTCAGCTAAAAGATTAGCTTTATCAACCGGGTCAGTGAATGTTTGGTCATTCTTGAAAAGCGTCGGAATTGAAGAACTAGCATTATCCTTTACACTTTTAACGAACGAAAAGTTTTGCTGCCCCTAGGAACACCAAGAACCTTAGCGCGAAGGCGCTGCTCGTGTAGAGCTTTTTGGCGTCTTAGCACTCTGGCACACGAAGACCTCGCCTTTTTGCGCAGCTTATCAGTTTCGACGTTTTTGTTATTACGCCAAATTCTGAAAGCTTCCACTCTATATCTGATTGCATTTTTGCACTTTTGATTAAACCAAGACTTTTGCCTAGGTCTAATCGACGTTTTTTTTGATGGAATGAATGATTTCATTCCCAGCATAATTATATTTTCAACCAATTTCGCCATGGCATTGACATTATTGTCTACGAAACAAAGTTTCCAATTGAATTGCCTATAGAATTCGTTGAGCTGAGCCTAGCGATTTTGAATTTAACCCAGAGACAGCTGGCACTGGTACACAACTTCATTGCGAAGGTACATAGCAATGCCCCGATGGAAGTTGAAAAGCGATAGAAGGTGATACCCAGGTATATAAAAATCCTGTGGATCAGCATTCTCAGATACCCGGGTTTAACATAAGGCGAAAATATATGCTCAAACGTGAGCATATACAGAGAAAAAATTCGCTCTCAACCCGCGTATGTTGCAAAAGTCGACGCGAAAGCGACCCGCCATTGCGATACAAGAAGAGGTTCAAATCAATTGTCTATTTCCTATGATATAGTGTTCCTATAATTAGTTATTGTTAATGAAACTGCTTGGTGACCAGTGCTATACCTTCGTCATCAAACAATTCAACAACAATCAATATAATAACACCAATATCACAAGAAATTAGTGGTCAGAGGATAGGGAAAAGGTTTCACATTGACGCAATTTAAAGGAGCCATAACAGCCCTGATGTGGTCATTATGATAAAAAACGGACTATTGTGTCAACACTATTAACAAGTGCCACCACCATCAGTGGTGATAGAGGGTATATATAAGTTTGTCATTCCGTGTGTAACACCAAGAAATACTCATCTGAGACCCAACAAAGTATATATATTCTGGGTCCTTATGAAATTCTGAGTCGTTTTAGCTATATCCGTCTGTCCGTCCGTCTGTCTGTGTAAAACACGCTCACGTTAAAACGAAGCAATGGAAATTAACGAAATTCAGCCAAAATATTCATTATTATCCAGTACAGTTTGGTATTGAAAATGAGCAAAATCGGTTCACATCGGAAAAAGTTATGAATCAAAATTTAAAACAACTCCGAAAAAATAGCATTTTTTACACATTCTGATGTAATTTTCTCGAAAACTATGCAAGATAATTTCATGAAAGTCATCATACGTTCGCTTCTACACAAGATCTTGATTCCTGCTGAAAATTGCCAGAGTCCGTTCATAATTTCATATACCTCCCTTACAAAATTTAGATATCTTCACAAAATTTCACAAATAAAAATTTTATGTCAATAGAATTCATTGGAAGAAAATATTTTCCGATCGGTCCATAATTGGACATAGCTCCCATACAAGGTCCCCTCTCGAAAATCACTTAAACGCGCATAACTCAATACTAAATTAAGATATCCATATAAAATTTGGAATAAGTATTGCACATATGCACAGAAATATTACTATGAAATTTTTTTCCGATCGGTCCATAATTGGTCATAGCTCCCATATAAGGTCCCCTTCCGAAAATCACTTAAACGCACATAACTCATTACTAAATTAAGATATAAATATAAAATTTGGTACAAGTATTGCTGACATATACAGAAATATTACTAATACCCCATTTACACATACACGAAATCTAGTACTTATGAGATTTCGAGCCAAATCTACTTGATTTTAACTAGATTTCCCATATAAAACAAAATCTACATCGTAACTAGATTTCGTTAAAATCTACTCAAAATCTTATAGTTTTTAGTGATGCAACTCTGTTTTTTCCTAAATAATACTAAAAAATACGACACTACACAAGAAAAAAGAGGAAAACAAAACAAACAAAAAAAATTAAAATGTCGACAAAATTTTTATAAATTGAAAAACATGAATGAAAAGTTAATCTAAAATAAAAGGTAATGTTATATTTAAATATCTATTTTTTTATTTTAAATGGAATTTTGATAAATATCCCATTTTTCCTTCTTATTTTTCATATCACACACTTTTTCAAGAAATATTAGAAAAAATGAAATCTTCTTAAATGTCAAGAATAGTAAGTGTAAACGGACTAGATTTGGAAAAAGATTTTAAATGAAATCTACTAGATTTCGTGTATGTGTAAATGGGGTATAAGAAAGTTTTTTCGGATCGGTCCATAATTGGTCATAGCTCCCATACAAGGTCCCCTCCCGAAAATCACTTAAACGCGCATAACTCTGGCTAAATTAAAATATCCATATAAAGTTTGACACAAGTATTGCTCATATACATACACAGAAATATTAGTGTGAAATTGTTTTCTTATCGGTTCATAATTGATCATAGCTCCCATCCAAGGTCCCTTTCAGAAAAACACTTAAAGGCATTTGACTTATTTGGTCATAGCTCCCATACAAAGTCCCTTCCCGAAAATCACTTAAACACGCATAACTCATTACTAAATTAAGATATCCTTACAAGTGTTGCTCATATGCACAGAAATATTACTGTGAAATTTTTTTTCGAACGGTCCATAATTGGTCATAGCTCCCATTTAAGGTACCCTTCCGAAATTCACTTAAACGCACATAACTCATTGCTAAATTAAGATATAAATATAAAATTTGTTACAAGTATTGCTCACATTTACAGAAATATTACTATGAAAGTTTTTTCGGATCGGTCCATAATTGGTCATAGCTCCCATATAAGGTGCCCTCCCGAAAATCACTTAAACGCGCATAACTCATTGCTAAATTAAACAATTCCATATCCATATAAATTCATATAAAGTTTTACACAAGTATTGCTCATATACATTAGAGTGCTCCAAACTTGTATGAAGGAAAAAAATTTTATCCTACAGGCCGTCCCCCCCCCCCTAGAATTGTTCTATGGGTTATAAAAATAAGTCGTGTAAAAAATTAGGTCAATAGGACTACGTTAACTGGTGCCGCAACGGCTCTGAAGTTTGAAGATGCATTTTTTTCAGTTTTCACAAAAGTTTTGTCATTAAACAATTTGTTTTGCATTTTATTGTCAAAGAATCGTAATGTACATGGAATTAGCGTTACAAAAAGATAAAAAACACAAAAATTGGTTGAAAAATGTAAAAGTTATTAAAAATTCCCCAGGCCATTATCGTGTCTCAGAGCACTTGAATTCGAAATGTGATAAAAAAATAAACATATTTTTGAAAATATTCTAATAAAACAATTGTATTACTTAAAATATATCTGTAGTTACTTGAATATGAGTTTTTGTCCTTATATAATAACGTAAACCTGTTCTCAGCTATGGTCGAAAAATTTTGATATTTTTAACGGTCGTTTCAAAATTCAAATTTTAGTTTTTTTGATACTTTGTTAAACAAATTTCAATATTTTTGGGAGAACTCATAGGGATTTATGGACAACAGATTAGGGAATAAAACAGTAAAAAAATTAGGTCAATACCTCTTATAGTTTGCCCGTACCTGCAATTTGAATTCAGCGGATTTCGAGAAAACCCCATTTTTATGTAATATTTTGCAAAATTAGCCTTTTTATTATATTGTTGTGTATTTTATATGGAACCTTTTGTAAATTTATTAGTCCACATATTTCTAAATAAAAATCAAGAGTTTCATGCAATTTAGACGCCATTAACCCATAAACTTTAAAGGTCAAAGGTCAAATTTTGTAATATTTGCAATTTTTGATGGAAACTAGTCGAAATTGTTTTTATTTTTAGGTAGATTATCATAAAACTTAAGAAATTTATTTATTAACAACCGATATTTACAATAATAGTGAAAAAAAAAAATTAATCCTTAAACGGCCTTGGGGTCAAAATGACCCCGATGTTTTAAAAACATGCCAATTTGGACATATTTCAATAAAACCCGTTTGCAATCCCATTAATTCAGCTTAAAAAATTTAGGCATTAAACCTTTTTGAATATGGTGTCAATTTGAAACAAAGTATTTTTTCAGTAATACTTTTTGTAATCGATGTAGGTAAATTTGGTATTAAAAACTAAGATATCATAATTTATATTTGTGATATAATTTTCCAGTTTTATTTTTATTTTAAAATATTTAATGCAAATAATATTTAAATACATTTTTTAGATTTCATTATTTTTATTTATTTTCATTTTTATAAAATATTTTTTGTTTATTTTTAAAACGAAATTAATACAAATTGTATAATACTGATAACTTTTTAATGGGATTGCAAACGGGTTTTATTGAAATATGTCCAAATTGGCATGTTTTTAAAACATCGGGGTCATTTTGACCCCAAGGCCGTTTAAGGGTTAATTTATTTTTTTCACTATTATTGTAAATATCGGTTGTTAATAAATAAATTTCTTAAGTTTTATGATAATCTACCTAAAAATAAAAACAATTTCGACTAGTTTCCATCAAAAATTGCAAATATTACAAAATTTGACCTTTGACCTTTAAAGTTTATGGGTTAATGGCGTCCAAATTGCATGAAACTCTTGATTTTTATTTAGAAATATGTGGACTAATAAATTTACAAAAGGTTCCATTTAAAATACACAACAATATAATAAAAAGGCTAATTTTGCAAAATATTACATAAAAATGGGGTTTTCTCGAAATCCGCTGAATTCAAATTGCAGGTACGGGCAAACTATAAGAGGTATTGACCTAATTTTTTTACTGTTTTATTCCCTAATCTGTTGTCCATAAATCCCTATGAGTTCTCCCAAAAATATTGAAATTTGTTTAACAAAGTATCAAAAAAACTAAAATTTGAATTTTGAAACGACCGTTAAAAATATCAAAATTTTTCGACCATAGCTGAGAACAGGTTTACGTTATTATATAAGGACAAAAACTCATATTCAAGTAACTACAGATATATTTTAAGTAATACAATTGTTTTATTAGAATATTTTCAAAAATATGTTTATTTTTTTATCACATTTCGAATTCAAGTGCTCTGAGACACGATAATGGCCTGGGGAATTTTTAATAACTTTTACATTTTTCAACCAATTTTGTGTTTTTTATCTTTTTGTAACGCTAATTCTGTGTACATTACGATTCTTTGACAATAAAATGCAAAACAAATTGTTTAATGACAAAACTTTTGTGAAAACTGAAAAAAATGCATATTTTCCCCTTGTAAATGCATCTTCAAACTTCAGAGCCGTTGCGGCACCAGTTAACGTAGTCCTATTGACCTAATTTTTTGCACGACTTATTTTTATAACCCGTAGAACAATTTTAGGGGGGGGGGGACTTGCAAAATTCGAAACTTAGTTTTTTTGGAGCACTCTAATATACATACACAGAAATATTACTGTGCAATTGTTTTCCTCTCGGTTCATAATTGATCATAGTTCCCATCGAAGGTCCCTTTCAGAAAAACACTTAAAAGGACTTAACTCATTACCAAATATTGATATCCATAAAAAATTTGGCATAAATACTATTTGTACCCAGAAATGCTATTTCAAAATTTTTCCACGATCGGTTCATCTTTGGTCATAGCTCCCATACAAGGTTCCCTCCCGAAAATCACTTAAACGCACATAACTCATTACAAAATATTGATATCCATACATTTAGCACAAATATTGCTCTTATATTCATAAATTACACTATAAAATTGTTCTACGATCGGTCCATATTTGGTCATAGCTCTCATACTAGGTCCCCTTCAGAAAATCACTTAAATGCACAATATTTATTACCAAATAATGATATAGATACAGAATTTTGAAATTTTGTATTTATATAAATAATTGGTCATAGCTCCCATACAAGGTCCTTTTACGACAATCTCTTAAACGCACATTACTCATTAACAAATAATGCTATTGATAAAAAATTTGGCACTAATATTTGTTTGGTATACAAAACTATTTCAAGATTTTTTTCACGATCGGTCCATAACATGGGTGCGGTCGGTCCCATGCAAGGTTTCCTTCAGAAAATCACTTGAACACACATTACTTATTACTAAATTACAAAAAAATTTTACTGAAATATAGCTTTTATGTACAGAAATTTTGCTTAAAGAATTTTTGACAATCGGTCTATAATTTGTCATATCTCCCATACTAGGTCCTGCCCCTAAAAGCAATTTAACCGTATTTAACTAGTTGCATTATCAAGTTGTGTTGAACAAAATTATATACATATATGTATTTTGAAAATCCTTAAATCTTTCACACCAGTGTTGCCAGAAAAATTTTGACTTATGTCCCCAATCTTAAGCTTGAAGTCCCCAAATAATCCCCATTTTTAAATTGAAATCCCATAGTTTTCCCCAATTTCTTTCATGAAAAACTGAAAAGTTCGTCACAAGTATTCTCCATTGATAGGCACTGCACAGTGGGGTCTCCCCGAACAAATCTTGGCATTAACTAAACTACAAAGTTTTGATACAAGTGATTGGTAGCGTTAGAAAGGGGAGAGCTTCTAGATTTGAAATATTAAAAAAGAACTTTGAACTTAGTGCAAATTTTCGCAAAAAATACACTATGCACAGTGGTATAGGAAAAAAAAAGAGGGAAATAATTCGGTAACTTCTAAACGGTTAATCCGATTTTAATGAAATTTGGTATGCACAAAGAGGAGGTGTTGTCGAGTTTAGGTTTTGAATTTGGACCTTATAGGCCAACCAGGGGCCCGGCGGGGGGTCCTCAAATTAGGACACCTCGGCTATGTTAAATTTTTAAAACGATCCTATTTCTTCATTTGAGTTCCGATTTAAAAAAAATTTCGTATATAGAATCTCCTCATCGAGCACTATAAAAAATGTCGTCGTAGCAGTAAATTATCTCTTATAGTTTAGGAGATATTCGCATTTGAATATTAAAATTTTAAAATTTTTACCGTCCTTACTTTAGTTTTTTTGATAATAGCAGGTCCAAATATTTCCGATTTTCGCCATTTTTTTTATTTTCTTAACAACAAGTTTATATACCAAGCAGTGAAAGAATTATGTAAAAATCATGACTGAGTCCAAAGTTATAGGCATTTAAATTTAAAAAATTAAAAAAAGGCGATTTTTTGTCATTTTTTTGGGAAAAAAGTATCTTTTTCTTTTTAAGTTATCTAAAAAGTTTCTAAGAAGATGTATATAGAATTTATACTTTTTGGAAAGCTGACTTTACATAAAATACGATAAATGAAACAAAACCTAAAAATTTTTGATACCGAGGGGACCAGGTCCATCCAAAAAAAACCCTATTTTTTATGGAAAATTAAATTTTGAGCAAAAATTCTCAAATCGCATAGTCGATATCAAATTATAGTGACCTGTTTTATATGACCCAATAAGTTCTTAATCATTTTGTAACGGGTTTCGATAACCCCGCCCCTGGTATGGATATAATAGGCAAAAAACCAAAAAATCCCATTTTTGGGATTTTTTAAAACTTTTTTGGGAATTCCGGGATTTCTAATAAGAAAATTCGAAATTTTTATTTAATTTTGGATTTTGAGTAAAAAATCTACCTAACTGTAAAATTTCATCAAAAAATATTCATAAATAAAATTTTTATTGCAATTTGAAAAATTTGTATCTTCGCAAAAACTGAATAAAAAACATTTTTTAATTTTTTTTAAAAAAAGTATTCCGCGAATTTTTTAATTTTCAAAAATTATATACAGTTTTGAAAAATAGACAAAATTACCTTTCCATTGATATATAACATGCCTACCTAATGTTTTTTAAGTGACAAATTAATTAGGGAAAACTCAACATCTTTTAGAAAATTTACCTAGCACTATTATTTTCATCCATATATGTAACAAATTTAAGAGTTAACCTTATGGATGAAAATAATACATTTTTTATAGTGCTCGATGAGGAGATTCTATATACGAATTTTTTTTTAAATCGGAACTCAAATGAAGAAATAGGATCGTTTTAAAAATTTAACATAGCCGAGGTGTCCTAATTTGATGACCCCCCGCCGGGCCCCTGGTTGGCCTATAAGGTCCAAATTCAAAACCTAAACTCGACAACACCTCCTCTTTGTGCACACCAAATTTCATTAAAATCGGATTAACCGTTTAGAAGTTACCGAATTATTTCCCTCTTTTTTTTTCCTATACCACTGTGCTATGTATTTTCATATTTTTTGGATTATTAGCGCTAAAAATTACTAATAATCCCAGCAAATACTTGGTAATGAATTTCAGTTGTAACCACTTACCTATTAACATAGTTTTCAATGACTACTATATATAGTCCTGTTTACATAGAAGTAGTCTAATAACGTCTTATTAATAATGTGATATATAACTACTTTTTAATTCATTTGTCATCTTCTTCGTGAAGCTATCGGAGCTGTATAAATTTGTTCATACAATTTAAATTGACTTATTTTTCTAATTACTTGTAAGCGATTGTGGTAAGTACTTGCACTAATAACAACACCATTTAGTCAAGTACAAAATCTCTGTGAATTTTTATTTAATTTTTCTTTCAAAAAAGCTATATATATGGTAAAAACGTATGAAAAAGTCTTTGAAATGTTTAGTGAAATCAATTTTAGTTACTCGTTAACTATTGGAGAATTATTTAAATCAATTAATTTTGTGTTTAATAATTCGATTTTTTTTAATAAAATACAAATGTTTTAATATTTTTGTTTTATGGAGTGTTAGAAAAATAAATAAAAAATGCCATAGAGGCAAAAAATATAGATGTGGTGATATTAAGAACACATTATAGTATCTTATGTATATGGTCGCCGAGGGGCCATCAGCGGCCAAATAGTACTTTTTCTCCTTTAAAAATGGCAAAAAAAAAAACATAAATATATAAATATGAAAAGTGGCATTTTAATAAGTAGTGAATAATTGAATCCTATTGTGTAATGGTTATTTAAAATATAATTTTTCATACAAAACAACATTATATTTGGACTTCAAAATTAAAATTTTAAGAAAATTTATAGAATGGTAGTTTTTTATATAAAAAAGGTAAAGGTATTAATTAAAAAAAAACAATATGAAAAATTATATATAAAAAACCTAAACTTTGACGCCTACAAAAGGAAACTAATTATAGCGTTATATAGAACAAAGTCTTGGCTTTTAAGATACGCTATATTTTTTGCAAAAAAAATAATTTTTAAATATTGACTTTTTGCCAAGTTTACTTAAAGGAGACCCCAATGTGCACTTTTTGGTATTAAAAATGGGCAGTATAGGACTTCGATTTTTACATAGCCCTCACACATATATTAATTATGAAGCAATCGTGGTAAAATTTTACACAAGTTAGGTTTATGTACACAGAAAAAAATAATACATAGCTGGAATGAATTTTGTAATAAATAGTATGAATCGAACATGACTTTTTTTCCCAAACCATTTTCATTCAGAATATTAAAAGTTCATAAAATGTATGAATTTCAACATGACAGAATTTGTTTGGCTTTTACTTATTTTCTATGATATTCTTAAAAAATTGCAAAAAAAAGTCCATTATCTACAAATCTGTTTCCATACCTTGTAAATAGTGATCCTATATTAGCAAATTTTGTATGATAATTAAATAGAAATGTTGAAAAACAAAATCTGAAATAAGAAAACATCAGCAAACATAGTTAAACATCCATTCTTCATCAAATCCCGCAAATTACGTGCACATCCCATCGATTTCAATCTAAAAATCATAAAGAAATAAAAAATTTTCCAAAGAAAATTTCAAACATTTTTTAACAAATAGAAAAATAAAAATTAAATTTGAAATATTTTAAGTAAAGGCTTCTAGATTATGTTTGAAAAAATAAAAATGAAAAAATTCATACCATTTAGGAACTTATTCTTAAATATTATTAACTTTTGTCAATGAAAGCAGTTCATAATATTTATGCTGAAACTTTTTTCTGTGTACCAAGAAATTATGCTGTAAGAATGGTAATCATTGGGCCACAGTTAGCCCCCATCAGGGTTGGCAAAGTTGGCACAATTGTACTTTTTGGTACAATTCGATGCTTAAAAGTACAATGGTAGTACACCAATCACTCATCTGCGATTTTGTCAGCATCTCTGCTAAAAGTTGAAATTTTCGAAAAATTTAGCAGACTCTTCTAATACAATAAAACTATATATTTTAATTTTTGCTAATTGATATGAGTTCCTTTTTGTATGAAAAAATAATAAATTAGCAAAATTATAAAATTATTGTTTTTGAAAGTAGTATGAGTCCATTCAAATGTGAAAAAATCTAGTATTTCCGCAATATCTATTAAAGTTTTATGCAATATAAAAATTTTTATTGCATTTTAGACCAAATACATGTAAAATAGCTTTACACAGATCAGACTAATTTTCTATGGAAAATTTTATGCTGAATATCTTGGGAGCAGATATAACATCCCTCACACACACTGATTGGAACATTTTAAAGAACTACATCTAGAAACAGAGTTTCTGTACTTCGGATAAGGAGAGCTCAACAGGTACTATAGTGACCTAAGAGTATTTCTTAGGATTTGATGTATTATACATCCTCCTCTCAACCTAACCTATGTATAGCTTGAAATGTTTTTGTTTCGTTTAAGGACACTCCCACTTTAATAATAATTTAGTAAAATAATTATGATTTGGTACAATTAGAAGCAAAAATATACTATTTTTCACGCAATTTTGTAAAATTTTAAAATGTAATTTGCTATCCCTGGCCCCCATATAAGTCCCTTCAGAAAATAACTTTAACCCTTTTTGATTTTTTGGGACATGATAGAATTCGGTAAATAATAAAATACGTTTTACTCAGAAATTTAAAATTTTTTGTTATTAGCGTTTTATTAATGATTTTTTGATTGATTTTAAAATCGATTTTTATGATACAAGAAATTTTAAATTGTTTATTTTTTTTAATTAATAATAAATTTACACAAAATTGTCTACAAAATCTTATAAAAACAACGAAACTTTTTTTCCCATTTTATAAAATTTTTAAAAATCGAAATTATCTTACCAATTTAGCTTGAACACAAAATTTAACTTTTTATCAAAACTGAAAATTCAATTTAGCATAAGTGAATAGTTTTGCCACATATCATGTTAAAATACATACATACAAAACAGTTAAGTGGAATCTCATGAATGTGCTCCACTAATTTGATTCGAAAATAAGTGCCTAGGACCTATTTTAGATTCAATTTTTGGGTTTGTTACAGAAATGTTACACGCTATAAAGCCTGTATAAGAACGAAATTCTACACAAACAATTGTTATATGAATCAAAATCTCTCTACCAAATTTCATGTGGGTCAGTCCATAATTGACCGAACACCCCATATTACCTCTCTTACAACAAATCGGTTTACTGTAGTGAATCGTTCAAAACTTAATGTACTATAAGATTTAACAAAAATGATATGAAACTAATAACTCTTTTAAATTGTGTAAACCTCGATACATAATTAATGGACTTATTCCGAAAATCTCCCTGATGTTCATATTAATATCAATATATCGACACCCTATATTCAAAAAGTGCTAACTCAATCTTGGGCCAAAGTGAGTTTTTGATGGCAAATGATTCCTCAATACATTCTCCACGTCTGGTATAAATTTGGGATCAAAATATTAACTTTTGTGCTTTTTGTATCTGTTTTGTCTACTACACAAAGTAGAATATTTTTTTAAGAAAATAAGTGCTATCTCCCATAGTAATTTTACAAAATTTTTTGAAAGATTAATTTTATTAAATATTTATCTCCGCTATTATAAAATATGACATACTGAACAGGAATCTGTTTAATAAATTGGAATTCAATATTTAGTTTCGGAAATACATATAATCATTTTTATTCTACCAATAAATGTTTCAATTTTAAAATTTTCCTTTGAACAAAATGTGCTAACTAAAGATAAATCCTTGAAAAACACAAAATGTATTAATTTGTATATAATTATAAATTGGTAAGATTATTATAAACATATTATGGAAAGAAAGTTATTAATTTGTTCAACATTATACAAATTAAACAGTTTTTTTCCTCTCCTGAAAACTAGACATTTTTGAATTAGCACTTTTTGAATATAGTGTCTCGATATGTGTAATTTTAAAAATTTTCCAACATGATTCTCTGATTTCGATGAAATTTGGTATACACATTTTTTGTATCAATACAAAATTAAAAGTTTTCCAAAATTTTCAAATTCGTTATGGTTTAGAGGTTGAAAATCCACATTTTTTCTCAAAGGCATAAAATTTTATATCGTATATTCTAAACCAACGGTTCCCAAAAGGGGGTCCGCGGACCCCTAGTGGTCCGTAGCAAAATCCTAGGGGGTCCGCGAAGACGAACGAAAAAAATCATGAATAAAAAATATTCTCTATATGTTACAAAATATTAAAAATATCTCCAAATTTTTCATAAATACTAAAATACACAATTTTTATTCAATAATCCCAGATTTGTTGGTGACTCTTTGAATTTTATTGTTTCGGTCGTTTATCAGGATGAAGCTAGGCGCTACAAATTTATTGTTTCACTTTTATAAAGTAAAGTATTACATGATTTGTAATTTTTATAAATATATATGTATCGAAATAAATGTTTTTATAGCAGACGGATAATGATTTGCCTTAGAATTAAATACTGATACTAGTATCCCGGAATATGAAGTTAGGTCACATTTCATAATATTTTTTTAAATTGTAAGCAAAAGTGTTAATCTAGTTAATTTTAAATATAAATATTCCATTCCAACGTGATACACAGATTTTAACTTCATTTTGTTGTCCAATATTATTAAATCAACATCAGAAAATTCATAGCGTTTTGCGTAAATAGTCAAAACCACGCAGTAAAATAATTCGTAGGTATTTTAAAATTCAAATTTAAGATCCAAATTCACAGTACATTCGCAAAGAGTTCAGGTCATATTTTATGTGGGTAACGCATTCCGCAACAACATCGAAGAAGTCTAACTTTCACATATTTTCCCGAAAACTTAGCTTACATACTCAGCTCACTCCTATGCAATCGCAAAAAAATTTAGAAACATGACTCTTTAAGCCATGTCGACAATACTTGTTAAAGAAACCTTTTCTCTATCTTGACGAGAAATGAACATGAAAGCTCTCACGATCATAAAATTAAACATCATGTTAGAAGTCATTCTATATTTAAAACCATGAAATTGAAAACATCTCCGAAATACTAAATGTTCTCAATGTACGGGAATATTTTATAGGGTTTATGGACCAGGACTAAGACAATTTTCGGACGAACAATTACACAGTGATTCAGCAAAAAAATGCAGGGGTTCTCATATACCAATTCCATTTCGTTATAGTCCATAGAGTAGGAATTTAATTTAATTTAATTTTTCCCGATCACTTCGTTTAGTTCCTTTTTAAGAGCAAAAGTTGTGAAAAAGAGCTATTTTTGAAGTTTTAACTTTAAAAAAATATATGTCTGGTAGTTTGCAACCGATTTTCAAATTGGATATTTTGTTTTAAAGATACAAGTGTTGTCTTTCAACCCAAAAAAATAAATCCAAAATTTATGATTAATGTCTTGGTTACGGCCATTTAAGTAAAAAAACTCACACTTTTTTCACAATTTTTAATTTTCATACTGCTCTACGTTGGCCATGAAGCAATAACTTTAGCTTTTATTACATTTGAAAAAAGCCACATTAAGTTGGGTTTCCAATGATGGTCAATTTATAATAATCGATGAAAAAGGTTATGAGTTGTGCTAAGTTTTATAAAAATATAGTATATTTCTTCCATACAAAAACGTTCATGTTTCTGGTTTTCTTTGTAACAAGTTTAAAAAATGTTTATAAACATTTTTATACAAAAATTAATTTGTATGGAGAAAACCAAAAATTTTTCATAGATTTTTATGAAATAACAAGTTTTAGAAACCTTCCTTTATGTGATTCTTCAGGAAAGTAATAAAAGATGAACTCACTGCCTCATGGTCAAAGTAGAGCATGATGAAAATGAAAATTTTTTAAAAAAGTGTGAGTTTTTTTACTTAAACGACCGTAACTCAGACATTTGACCATAAATTTTGGATTTCTTTTTTTGGATTAAAAGACACTTGTATCATTAAAAAAAAAAATCGGATTTGAAA
Source organism: Lucilia sericata (assembly GCF_015586225.1). Lineage (NCBI taxonomy): Eukaryota > Metazoa > Arthropoda > Insecta > Diptera > Calliphoridae > Lucilia > Lucilia sericata. The sequence goes on from NW_023994761.1 coordinate 109,974, forward strand.
ATCGGATGAAAACTACTAAACTTATGATTTTTCAAATTTAAAACTTCAAAAATGGCTCTTTTTCGCATCTTTTGCTCTTAAAAAGTAAGTTAACGAAGTGATAGGGGAAAACTAAAAATATATTCGTACTCTATGGACTATAACGAAATAGAATTAGTATATGAGAACGCCTGCATTTTATTTTTCTTCACTTTTGTATCACAGTGTTATTTATAACAATAAGATATCAAAATATGTATGGGGGTCCGTGAAATTAAATAAATTCCTCAAGGGGTCCGCGAAGTAAAAAATGGTGGGAACCGCTGTTCTAAACTACTTTTCCGATTTTATAATTTTTGTATCTTCCATTTTTACTACACTAAAATATACAACATATAAAAACAACAGAATGGGACCATGAGGGGATCTCTAGAAAGTTAACTTTTAGTAAAACAGTCCATATCATTTCTATACAAATTTAAAAATTTATACTTTTGTTCATTGATGAAAAAAATAATTCAAACAAAAAATAAATAATGTGAATTAATTTACTAAAATTCAATTTTCTTGCGATCTCCTCATGAACCCATTCTAATTTTTTTGTGATATAATTGCCAAGCTACTTTTAAAATTGTTTAAACCTAGAAAACCCATACAAACTAGACTAGAAATAATAATAATGTTAATATTTTTAAGAAAAAATAAAAATCCCCAAAAATAGCGGAAAAATTACAAAAAAATCCCCAAATTTTACGAAAATCCCCAAATCCCTCCCCACGAAAATCTGTCCCCAAATAAAACTTGAAATCCCCAATTTGGGGACAAATCCCCACATCTGGCGACACTGCTTTATATATACATACATATGTCAAAGCATGAAAAAAATTGTACTGCTTATTCATTGAGTATTTCGCTTCATATGTTTGGATGGCTGTGTGTTTCATTGCCTTGTGTATATTTTTTTTTGTTTCTTGGTGTATTGAGTTTCGTATGTTTGGATGTCTGTTGGTTTTATTGCATTGTGTATTTTGTTTTTTGTTTGCCAAGCTACTTTTAAAATTGTTTAAACCTAGAAAACCCATACAAACTAGACTAGAAATAATAATAATGTTAATATTTTTAAGAAAAAATAAAAATCCCCAAAAATAGCGGAAAAATTACAAAAAAATCCCCAAATTTTACGAAAATCCCCAAATCCCTCCCCACGAAAATCTGTCCCCAAATAAAACTTGAAATCCCCAATTTGGGGACAAATCCCCACATCTGGCGACACTGCTTTATATATACATACATATGTCAAAGCATGAAAAAAATTGTACTGCTTATTCATTGAGTATTTCGCTTCATATGTTTGGATGGCTGTGTGTTTCATTGCCTTGTGTATATTTTTTTTTGTTTCTTGGTGTATTGAGTTTCGTATGTTTGGATGTCTGTTGGTTTTATTGCATTGTGTATTTTGTTTTTGTGTATTTCGTTTCGTATGTTTGGATGCTGCTGTTGGTTTTACTGCCTTGTGTATTTTGTTTTTGTGTGTTTATTATGTTTAGCGCTGTTGTTGTTCATTTTGTTTTGCTATTGCTATAATAATGATAAGTCGCTATGGTGAAGGGTATATCAGATTCGGCACAGCCGAATATAGCACTCTTACTTGTTTAATATAAAACAAAATATTTCCATATAAACTCACCCAAAACAAATAAATAAAATTTTCTTGAAAAAATTGCTTTTGAGAAAAATAATTATTTTTAACGGCAACAATTTAAATATAAACGTTTGGAAAACTTTTAACAATGAATAATTTTAATAAAAAAATTTTACTTAATAAGCAATGTTGTCCACCAATAAGTTTAGGTGTCCCACAGGGAAGTATACTTGGACCAATTTTATAATTGCTTTACACTAATGATTTACCAGTACATTCAGATTGTATTGTAGGTACATTTTCTGATTACACTGTCATCATGTCAACTGCGAAAGATGTTGAAACCGCAACAAATAAATTACAACTTGCGATAAATCAAATAAATAGGTGGACTATCAAATGGTGCATCAAATTAAATAGCTCAAAATCGGTTCATGTAAATTTTACAAATAAAAATGTCAACCATAAGCCACTCTTTATTGATGGATTAGAGCATACAAGCGCAGCGAGCTCTCAATTGAGCTCTGTGGTTTATTTTCCAACACACGTACGTAACTTCCAAACTAAGAGAATGAGAGCTTGGAAGTGTTTTGATGGAGTTACACATAGAGAAATCTCTGCTGTTAAACATAAAGATAAGTTCTTGTTTGCCGAAAGTTATTTTTGCATATGAGAATGTTTGATATTTAATATTTATTTTAATTTTAAAATATCTCAAGAAAAATTATCATTAAATACGTAAAAAAATTTATTTGAAGAATTTTTTTCTGAGTAATTGTAAAAAATAATGGTAATTTTAATAAATGTGAATCAGCGACATAAACTCCTAATACCCGCTACTATGTTAATTCTTGATTCTTACAACATTATCCTGTAAATATTTTTAATTAATTGACATTTATAGCACTGTATATGAGCGCAAAAGTTCTTGGAAGATATTTTTATACACCTAACGATCCATTATTTGTTTCATTTTCCAAAATCTTCCATTATTTCTTTACTTTTATTTACATGGAATATATATTAAGATTCATTTTGTATCTAAAATTGCAAATAAATGCATTGTGTCGAATTTTATAAAGATAGCTTTATTTGACAATGAAATGTGTGAGTTTAAATGATTTTCGAAAGAGGGCCTTATATGAGAGCTATGACCAGTAATGGACCGATCCGGGGAAAAATTGGTAGAATGATTTATATACACAAAACATATTTAAGTTGAATTTTATACCGATAGCTTTATTTATCAATGAAACAATTGACAATGAAATATGTCAGTTTAAGTGATTTTCGGAAGTGGACCTTATATGGGAGTTATGACCAATTATGGTGCTATCCGAAAAAAATTTCGTAGAGTGATTCATAGACGAAACATATTTGTGTCGAATTTTATCAAGGTACCTTTATTTGACAATTAAATATATGCGTTTAAGTGATTTTCGGAAGTGGGCCTTATATGGGAGCTACGACTAATAATGGACCGATCCGAAAAGAAATTCGGTAGAATGATTTGTATGTACACAAAACATATTCGGGTCGAATTTTATCACAAGCTTTATTTATCAATGAAATATGTGCGTTTAGATGAATTTTGGAAGTGGACCTTATATGGGAGCTATGACCAATTATGAACCGAATGAGATCTACGTTGGTGGTATGATTTCCATTCATATTATATTTCTATGTACAAAATTGTGTGTTGATACCGATATATTTGAGGGAGTTATTAACGATAAACTAATTTCCGGGAATATACACCTTTGTATGTGGGCTATGGGAAATATTGGATCAATTATTATGAGTTTGAACATACTTGATCCCTGCCACAAAAAAATAATGTGTGGCAAAATTCATTGAAATATCTTTGGTAGTTTCTGAGAAAACTACTTAAGAATTGGGAAAAAACGTAGTCTGAAATTTTTACTCATAACTTTTTACATCGTGAATCGATTTTACTGATTTTCAATACCAATTTGTACCGGATAATAATGAATGTTTTGGGTGGATTTCGTGAATTTCAATTACTTCATTTTCACGTGAGCGTGTTTTACACAGACAGACGGACGGACGGATATAGCTAAATCGACTCAGAATTTCATAAGGATCAAGAATATATATACTTTGTTGAGTCTCAGATGAATATTTCTTGGTGTTACACATGGAATGACTAAGTTATATATACCCTCTATCACCACTGATGGTGCTGAAGGGTATAAAAATGAATGTGTGTTTGTATGTTTGATTGGACTTTACAGACTGCAAAACGGCTGGAGCGCTTTTCCTGAAATATTCACAGTATCTTCCTGTATGCCTGGAAGGAACTATAGGCTACATTTTGTTTCAGAATTTCAAGTAGGTGAAGTGCCACGCCCACATACAAAGTTAGTCTTAAAAGTCGCATATCTCAGAAACTGCAACAGCTTAAGTCCTAAAACTTTTTACGGACAACTTTGACATCCATATGAATATTTGTTGACAAAATGGGCGGAATGGCTATAGTGGGCGTTTCATCTTACATATTAAGAAAACATAAAATTAGTATATCTGAAAAAATATAACAGTAAGAGTCCTCAAATTTTGTCGGAGCCACTTTTATGTCAATACGATTATTTAGGACAAAAAGTGGGCGGACTAGCAGCAGAGGGCGTGGCACCTCTTTTATGAATTAAATAAAAAAATTAGTTTGTCTTGGAAACTATTAGAGCTGCAATCTTCAAATTTTGCACAAAGAACTTTAACATACATGTAAACATTTTGGGTAATAAATTGGCGGACTGCCAATGGGGGGGAGCGCACAGTGGTATAGGAAAAAAAAGAGGGAAATAATTCGGTAACTTCTAAACGGTTAATCCGATTTTAATGAAATTTGGTATACACAAAGAGGAGGTGTTGTCGAGTTTAGGTTTTGAATTTGGACCTTATAGGCCAACCAAGGGCCCGGCGGGGGGTCCTCAAATTAGGACACCTCGACTATGTTAAATTTTTAAAACGATCCTATTTCTTCATTTGAGTTCCGATTTAAAAAAAATTTCGTATATAGAATCTCCTCATCGAGCACTATGAGCAGCAAATTATCTCTTATAGTTTAGGAGATATTCGCATTTGAAAATTAAAATTTTAAAATTTTTACCGTCCTTACTTTAGTTTTTTTGATAATAGCGGGTCCAAATATTCCCGATTTTCGCCATTTTTTTTTATTCGCTTAACAACAAGTTTATATATCAAGCAGTGAAAGAATTATGTAAAAATCATGACTGAGTCCAAAGTTATAGGCATTTTAATTTAAAAAATAAAAAAAAGGCGATTTTTTGTCATTTTTTTGGGAAAAAAGTATCTTTTTCTTTTTAAGTTATCTAAAAAGTTTCTAAGAAGATGTATATAGAATTTATACCTTTTGGAAAGCTGACTTTACATAAAGTACGATAAATGAAACAAAGCCTAAAAATTTTTGATACCGAGGGGACCAGATCCATCCAAAAAACCCTATTTTTTATTCTTAATTATTTTGTAACGGGTTTCGATAACCCCGCCCCTGGTATGGATATAATAAGTTTTTTGGTGTTTGGTTTTTTGCCTATTATATCCATACCAGGGGCAGGGTTATCGAAACCCGTTACAAAATGATTAAGAACATATTGGGTCATATAAAACAGGTCACTATAATTTGATATCGACTATGCGATTTGAGAATTTTTGCTCAAAATTGAATTTTCCATAAAAAATAGGGTTTTTTTGGATGGATCTGGTCCCCTCGGTATCAAAAATTTTTAGGCTTTGTTTCATTTATCGTACTTTATGTAAAGTCAGCTTTCCAAAAGGTATAAATTCTATATACATCTTCTTAGAAACTTTTTAGATAACTTAAAAAGAAAAAGATACTTTTTTCCCAAAAAAATGACAAAAAATCGCCTTCTTTTATTTTTTGGACTTTGGACTCAGTCATGATTTTTACATAATTCTTTCACTGCTTGATATATAAACTTGTTGTTAAGCGAAAAAAAAAATGGCGAAAATCGGGAATATTTGGACCCGCTATTATCAAAAAAACTAAAGTAAGGACGGTAAAAATTTTTTAATTTTAATTTAAATTTTAATTTTCAAATGCGAATATCTCCTAAACTATAAGAGATAATTTACTGCTACGACGACATTTTTTATAGTGCTCGATGAGGAGATTCTATATACGAATTTTTTTTGTAAATCGGAACTCAAATGAAGAAATAGGATCGTTTTAAAAATTTAGCATAGCCTAGGTGTCCTAATTTGAGGACCCCCCGCCGGGCCCTTGGTTGGCCTATAAGGTCCAAAAAAAACCTAAACTCGACAATACCTCCTCTTTGTGCATACCAAATTTCATTAAAATCGGATTAACCGTTTAGAAGTTACCGAATTATTTCCCTCTTTTTTTTCCTATACGACTGTGGAGCGGCTCCTCCCATATGAATTAAATACAAAAATTCTTTTATCAGGAAAATTAATAGAACAAGATTCTTAAAATTTTTCACGAAGAACTTAAATATTCGCCTGAACATTTTAGAGGAAAAAGATCGGACTTTCATCTGGGGGGCTTAAAGCCCCCATATGAATTAAATTGAAAAATTTGTATATCTGAGAAACTATTAGAGCTAGAATCTTTTAAGTGAAGAACTTTGACATTCATGTAAACATTTAGAGAAAAATGGGCGGAATTTCAATGCAGGATTGACACCTCCCATATGAATTAAATACAAAATTGCGTATATCTGGGAAACTATAATTTTATTCACATTTTTCATGGGTTACATTTAAATGTTAATTAAAGTTTGGAAAAATTAGCATCTTAATATACATATATCTATATAAAAAAACTATTATAGTTTGAATCTTCAAAATCGTTAAGTGGGGTTTTTTATTTATATTGCTTTTAGGGTAGCAAAGCACACTGGGTATAGCTAGTATTAATATAAAATTTAGGAATTGGTTACTTTTTACCAGATTTTTTGGAATATTTATACAACGTCCTTTAAAAAAAGTAAATAAAGTTCAAAAAAATATTGACATTTTATTCCAGAATTACAAACTTATGGATCAGAGTAAATCGTTCTCATACATATTTTTCTGACATCTATTCATCAAGATTTATTAAGAATTTTTCAACGAAATTTTCAATATTTTTGTGTCATTAAAACTATTGTTTGAGAGTTGTTAGAGTGCTATATTCGGCTGAGCCGAATCTTAAATACCCTCCACCAGCTACTTTTATATTAATACGTTTTTAATTTATCAAATATTTGTAGAAATAAGTTTTCCCATGTCTTAAATAGAAAAACCCCAAGATATAAACAGTTAAAATCTGTTACATTCAAAGATTTATTGAACATTTCTTTTATATTTTTATAGCGCCCTAAGATATACTTTAACGATATTTAATAATGTGCATGTGTGTGAAAGATTTAAGGATTTTCAAAATACATATAAATATGTATATAATTTTGTTCTACACAAAATGATAATGCAACTAGTTAAATACGGTTATATTGGTTTTAGGGGCAGGACCTAGTATGGGAGATATGACAAATTATAGACCGATCGTAAAAAATTCTTTAAGCAAAACATAAAAGCTATATTTCAGTAAAATTTTGTATCTATATCGTAATTTAGTAATAAGTAATGTGTGTTCAAGGGATTTTCTGAAGGAAACCTTGCATGGGACCGACCGCACCCATGTTATGGACCGATCGTGAAAAAATTTTGAAATAACATTTCTGTGTACAAACATAGTATGTATGCCAAATTTGTTATGGGTATCAATATTTGGTAATGAGTTAAGTGCTTTTAAGTGATTTTCTGAAAGGGACCTTGGATGTGAGCTATGATCAATTATGAACCGATAAGAAAAAAATTTCACAGTAATATTTCTGTGCATATGAGCAATACTTGTACCAAATTTTATATGGATATCTTAACTTACTAATGAGTTATGCGTGTTTAAGTGATTTTCGGGAGGGGACCTTGTATGGGAGCTATGACCAATTATGGACCGATCGGAAAAAAATTTCATAGTACTATTTTTGTATGTGAGAGCAATACTTGTACCAAATTTTATATGGATATCTTAATTTAGTAATGAGTTATGTGCGTTTAAGTGATTTTCGGGAGGGGACTTTGTATGGGAGCTATGACCAATTATGGACCGATTCGAAAAAGCTTTCACAGTAATATCTCTGTGCACATGAGCAATACTTATTCCAAATTTTATATAGATATCTTAAGTTAGTAATGAGTTATGCGCGTTTAAGTGATTTTCGGGAGGGGACCTTGTATGTACTATTTCTGTATGTGAGAGCAATATTTGTACCAAATTTTATATGGATATCTTAATTTAATAATGAGTTATTCCCGTTTAAGTGATTTTCGGGAGGGACATTGTATGGGAGCTATGTCCAATTATGGACCGATCCAAAAAATTTTTTCTCCCAATGAATTCTATTGACATAATATTTTAATTTGTAAAATTTTTTGAAGATATCAACATTCTGACGGAAGTTATTAACAAAAAACTCGTTTTCCGGGAATATGTACTTTTGTAAGGGAGGTATATGAAATTATGAAGGGATTCTGGCAATTTTCAGCAGGAATCAAGATCTTGTGCAGAAGCGAATGTATGATGATTTCATGAAAATATCTTGCACGGTTTTCGAGAAAATTACACCAGAATGTGTAAAATATGCTAATTTTTTCGGAGTTGTTTTAAATTTTGATTCACAACTTTTCCCGATGTGAACCGATTTTGCTCATTTTTAAGATCAAACTGTACCGGATAATAATGAATATTTTGGCTGAATTTCGTTAATTTCCATTTCTTTGTTTTAACGTGAGCGTGTTTTACACAGACAGACAGACAGACGGACGGACGGACATAGCTAAATCGACTCAGAATTTCATAAGGATCCATAATATATATACTTTGTTGGGTCTCAGATGAATATTTCTTGGCGTTACACGGAATGACAAACTTATATATAGCCTCTATCACCACTGATGGCGGTGGAGGGTATATCAAGTTAGAGAGCTATATTCGGCTGAGCCGAATCTTAAATACCCTACTTCTATATTCATATTTTTCTAATTGATCAAATATTTGTAGAAATAAGTTTTCTCATGTCTTAAATAGAAAAAGCCCAAGATTTAAACAGCTTAAATTTATTACAATTCCAAGATTTATTGAACATTACAAACACCATTTTCTTTTATATTTATATAGCTCCATAAGATATGCTTTAGAAATATTTAATAATGTATGCATGTGTGTGAAAGATTTAAAGGTTTTCAAAATACATATATATAATTTTGTTCTACACAAATTGATAATGCAACTTTAAGGGCAGGGCCTAGTATGGGAGATATGACCAATTATAGACCGATCGTAAAAAATTCTGTAGGCAAAATTTTTGTACATAAAAGCTATATTTCCAGTCACATTTTGTATCTATATCGTAATTTGGTAATAAGTAATGTGTGTTTAAGTAATTTTTTTGTAGTGTTTCTCATAGTGGATAGACGTGTTTAAAATCGCTCTCACGAGAAAATAACATTGTGAACATAAATTCTTAATAAAAATATAAAAAAAGATAAGTAACAGCGAATGGACGCTAATTAAATACATACTTATATATATTTTAAATATTAAAAATACATTTAAATTAAATAAATTTTCATTTTTTTAATGCAATTATTAACAATAACAAACTGTAGCAAAAAAAAAGCATAAAGGAAAAAAAATAATAAATAACAACAATACCTTCAATAAAGTGTAGTGTTTGTGTTATTGTGCATGAGTTTCTCTAACTCTCCAACAAGTGAAAGGAGGCTTAGTAGCAATGGAAAAAATGCATACTTTGTTATGAGCTCTCCATACAACAACAATAATTATGATCCAAAAAATTATAAAAACTACCCAGCGGTAAAAATATACATTATGTACTCGCTTATCTAAGTGATATTTCGTGGCAGTCAGTGGTGATGCTTTACTTATTCTTCTACTTAGATTTAACATAAAAGTGTCCTAGGCTGCCACATCGATGTGCTCTCGCTTAGAATGTAAGCCACAATATCATTAGGACAAATTAAAATTTCACTTACATAATGTGTGGAGTTCTAAGCGAAGTTAATGAGACGCCTATAAACGCTTGCAAATAAGAATGTAATGTATGTAGATTACAATCCTATTTGCATTTGTCTTCCCTTTTTGTTATAGAAAAAATATATATTTTTTTATATTTATTTTAAAATTATGTAAGTTTATTTAAAAATGATTATCAAATAATAAACATGTATTATAGTTAATTCAATAAAAATATAATTAAACAATTTTAACGAAGATAAATGAAATTAATCTTAATTTTCTTTTGAAACTTTCGGCCATCTTCCTTTACAGATCCTGTAAACAATCAGGAGGAAATTATCAGTATTAAAACTAGAATGTATGAAATAAATTTACCCCAATTTTTAAATCCATTTCTGCCGTTTAGATCACCACAATTATTTTAAATTTTTACAATAAAATAACTTTTTTAACAAAACACAACTTCACTTACAAAAGATCAACTTTAAACTGATACAAAAAGATTCTTCTTTTCATGTAGTATACAAAAGAAAAATAAAACGATACTTTAGGTTTTTTTTAAGAAATAAAAACAAAAAACAAAATGAAAAAGGCAGCTAACTCTCTGCTTAAATCGTAATCTATGCTATAATTAAAGTGCATGATATGTTGGATTACGTATACATTGCACTCTAAGTACTTAGATTGCTCGCTTAGAACGTCATACTGATGTCATCGAATATTATCTAAGTACTTTATTCATTTACCGCTGGGTATTTAAGTGTAAGAACAACAAGAAACGAGAGATCTGCTCTCTCAAGTGCGCCAAAACAAGACAATTGTGTGGAAGACAACGAAAAAGAAAAAATAGATAAACAAACAACTGATTTAATGGTTGATGTAAATAGTAATGCTAATGTGAACAATACCACAAATAGTAATAATAACAATATTAACACTATTAAAACCATTAATAATAAGGAAAGTCATTCAAGACCAATGTCAAAGTATACTGGTGCCATACCAAAAAATACATTGAGCTCGCATAAAACGGAAAAGATCCAAACGGGAATGGACCGTTATGTCACTTATACAAAACGTAAGTCCAGCCCTAGGACTTCAAAATTGGAACCAAATCCAAAACAGGCGAAAACAAATTCGGTAAGTCAAAATCGTTTTGCACTCCTTGATAACCAAGAAAGTGAAAAAATACCATCCATGCCTTTAAAAGACTGCAAGCCACCTCCCTTGTATTTGCACGAACCTACCACCAATCTATTGGGTTATAAGTTGTCCCAACTTGGCAAAGAAAATTTCCACGTAGTCTCTCTACGCAAAGGACACATTCAGGAAACAAAAATACAGACTTATTCAGAAAAGTCTTTTAGGACAATAGTTGATAGTTTTGATTCTGAGAAAAGAAATTATTACACGTATCAACTAAAAAGTGCAAAGGGTTTGACAGTAGTTATCAAAGGGTACAGACAGCTCTGTACCAACTGATGACATTAAAAATGCGCTAGAGTCTGAAGGTTATGAAGTGAAGTCCATTCACAATATATTTAACAAGGACAAAATTCCTCAACCAATGTTTAGAGTTGAAATTACAGTTTATATATACAGTTTGAGATATCTTCTTAATCGAAAAATAACTGTAGAGGAACCAATTAAGCACAGAGGTCCTCCTCAATGCCTAAATTGCCAAGAGTTCGGTCACACCAGAACTTTCTGCAAATTACCATCTGTTTGTGTGAGATGCGGAGACATCCATTAAAGCCAAGATTGTCCCCACCCAAAAACAGATAACAATAAAAGAAAATGCAGTAACTGTGGCCCAAATCACACTGCAAACTCTAATGATGACATAAATACACTTTTGTAGTCTGCTAATGTCCGATTTCCACAAGCTTGTTTGTATTCTGGAAGTGCTGATAAACCGTCACATCCCCACTTACACATTAAGATAACATCACAGTTATGAATTTTCCTTAGTTGGTCTTCTGAAAAGTCTGACACAATTCTTGATGCTGTGTTTTCGAGCAAAGATGATATATCAATACAAGCTTCCACATCATTAACAGCAATAGGTGATGGTATGATAGTTTGTTTTTTTTTCCTGGATCGCCTTGTATGATGGTAATATATTGTGTCCTTTTTCATGCAGAGCTTTCCTTAATATTTGGTACTTATTTCGACTGAGACCCAGTTCCAACATAAGCGCTATTGCTTCCTCTTCAGTAAAATTTGATTGTGATGTTGGAGTTGGCATACTTTCCACAATTCGCTTAAGTCGTTTTGGTGATGCATTAGGAAGAATAGTTGCAATATGTACGGAATCCATAGGTTTTCCTTTTTCAGCATTTCGTTAAATGTATCAGCAATTTCCTCATTTGAGATTGAAAAAAGTTTTTGTGTGACCCTCTTTTTTTTGACCTTGAACATAAGTCTTCGTATGACTTGCAAGGCGCTCCTGTTGATGTGTTGTAAGTTGAGATTTCCGTAGTATATATATTTGAATATACACTCCATAAAACGGAACACAACTCTTCGTACATTAATGTAATCTTCATTGTAGATTTATTAAATATGGTACTTAAAATCTGAGAAGTTTACTTATATACCAATTCTTGTCATTTCCGATACAGTATTCCAAAGTAAAAAATTACGAATTGTCTACCTATTAACATTTAGGACTATATTACTATAACCTGTAATTCAGTCATTGATATTTCTTATTAGTGAATGAATCGAAATTATCATTACCTGTATATTTTTACCTACATGATCATAAACGAAACAGAACGAAATGATCTGTCGAAAAAATTTAGGTAAAAAATAGTTATAAATTTCTGAAAATTTAAGCAAACAAATAGAAAATAGGTAAATATAAGATTCAAATATGTTCTGTCATATTTAATACTAAAATATGAAAAATATGAAATTTAAGGATACAGGTTTAAATGAACATATTTTTGAATGTAATTGAGATATTGGCTTGAAAATTTTTGTAAAGAATCGAGAATTTCCATATCTAACTAAAAAATATATTAAGGGATAAATATGGACTAAATTGTTGTAGCTATCTGCGACCCTATTAAAATTTTGATATAAATCATAGTTTTAGAAATTAAACAAATATGTAATATATGACAAAATCTTTATTTATGAACAAAACTCAATGAGATTTTCAACGCTTGTTAAATTTGTCATTTCAAATAAGAAAATGCAAAAAAAATTGAAAAGGTCAAAGGGCATCCCGCAATTCCCAAAAATAGGAATGAAAATCACAAAAATGGGATTTTTTACTTTTTTGCCCATAGGGTCCACATTTCTTTCAGGGCTGGGAAAATACTTTTGGAGTAAATAGAAAACATATTGAGGTTTCCAAAACTGCTTTCAGTTTTCTGATCCCAGCTTTGGGATTTTAGAACATGTCGCCCAAAGTTGAAGTTTTGATAAAAATAGGTCATATTCGGAAGGACGCAGTGGCAACATTTTAAAAAAATAGGACAAGTTTTTTACGTCAAAGCGTTCTGCGTAAAGATACCTTTTGGAAAACTATAAAATTGTTATATGTTCTTAAAGAATATTTTATTTTATTATATTAATAAAAGAGTTAAGACACATTTTTGGCAAAAAACGGCAAAAATCTAAAATTTTTTGAATTTATAAATTAAAAAACGTATATTTTTGGATCTGTAAATGATATTGATCTGAAATTTTTTGTATATTATTGGAAATTTTGTTGTCTAACTAACAAGTCCATTTGGTTCAAAATTACACCCGGTATTTAAAAAAAAGGCGGACCAAGGTATGGTAAATTTTGTATCACTAAATTTTTAAATGCCTATAACTCGGATATTATAAGAGATAAGTAGTATGTCCAAGCATGTTTTTTCAAGATCTCGTCGAGCGCTTTCAGAAAATATAAAAATCTTTGTATTTGGGTGAACGAGTGAACGAGGCACGAGTTTAAAAATTTTACATGTCGTAGGTACCCTACTTTGAGCCGCCACAGCGCCGTCCCTGGGGCATCTGCAGGGTTCATCTTCAAAACTCCTTGGCTACGCTCACGCCAAATTTTATCCCGATCGGATCAGCCGTTTAGAAATGCCAGATTTATTTCCAAAAAAATTCGATTCTGCCCCACTGTGCACAGTTCAATGCCGTATAGCAATATCGGTTTTATAACTGTTTTGTACAAAAGCACTTTGTACTCCAAGTCTAGAGCAGACCGTGGTCCAATTAGGCAGTACATTTGAGTTGACTTTAATTTTATCTGTGTAATCTTGGCTTCTATGTGGTGAGTCCATGTTAAGCGGCGATCAAGGTGGATACCATAATATCTCACATGGCTTCGTTTATCTGTACTGGAGTATAATTTCCCCGTCTTAAAGTAAATGTAACGTGAGTACATTTTGTGGCATTGACTTTTATTTTCCATTTGTCCAGCCACTTTTCCAATTCGCCGATGTGAGACTGGAGTTGTTCAGAAGCTATTGAAGGGTTTTCATGTATACTTACAAAAGCGGTATCGTCCGCAAATGTAGATGTGTGAGTCAGTGCGCTCGTTGGCATATATGCAGTATATAAAATATATAGGAACGGACCTAGAATACTCCCCTGGGGTACTGCAGCAGATATTTTTCGACGTGAAGAGATCACATCTTTTGATCTGATTTGAAAAGATCTTTCATATATGTAATTTTTAAGCAGTTTGTGAACATTCGCAGGTAGTAATGTGATAATTTTGTGTATTAGTCCATGGTGCCAGACTTTATCGAAAGCTTGAGAAATATCTATGAATAATGCTGAGCAATATTGCTTGCTCTCGAAGGCCTTCCGAATAAGAGTAGTTATTCGATGTACCTGTTCGATAGTGCTGTGCTTTCTTCTGTAATGCAGTTTATTTTCCAGCTGAGGTATGACTCAGCCTGTCCAGGTTCAGTTCAAAGGTCTGCTTCCTTTAAATGAAAACACAAATATTTAAAATGTGATGTGTAATTCGGAACAAAGCTTTATTATTGAAAACCTTAAACTACTTATGATCTACTTAGGTGTACGATGGCTATTCGGGAAATGAGCGTTGAACGATGGTTATTCGGGAAGTGATCGTTGAACGATGATTATTCGGGAGGCGATCGGCGAATGGTGTTTATTCGGAAGGTGATCGTTAAACGATGGTTATTCGGGAGACGATCGTTGAACGATGGTTATTCGGGAAGTGATCGTTGAACGATGATTATTCGGGAGGCGATCGGCGAATGGTGATTATTCGGAAGGTGATCGTTGAACGATGGTTATTCGGGAGGCGATCGTTGAATGATGCTTATTCGGGAAGTGATCGTTGAACGATGATTATTCGGGAAGTGATCGTTGAACGATGGTTATTCGGCGGTGTTGACGGCGTTAGCTAGACAAGTGGGAGGAAAAGGAATTTTATCGCCGTATTCTGGCGAGGTTTCTGTTAATTTCAGGGTCTATTCGTTCTACGATTAGTTGTTTGAAAGAGAGGAACTACACGAAGTCAAGAAGTATTCGGAGGTTCTTGATTTCGACTAAGAATACAATCAAGAAGTATTCGGAGGTTCTTGAGTTCGACTAAGAATATAATCGCAAATACTACACGAAGTTAAGAAGTATTCAGAGGTTCTTGAGTTCGACTAAGAAAATACTACACAAAGTCAAGAAGTATTCGGAGGTTCTTGATTTCGTCTAAGAGTACAATCGTTAATACTACAGGAAGTCAAGAAGTATTCGGAGGTTCTTGAGTTCGACTAAGAATACAATCGCAAATACTACACGAAGTCAAGAAGTATTCGGGGGTTCTTGAGTTCGACTAAGAATACAATCGCAAATACTACACGAGTTAGTTACGAATGTAAGAAGAATTCGGGGGTTCTTACAATCGGCAATTCTACAAACTCACACTACTAGAGCAGGTATTGTGTTAGGTTCGGGCGGTACTTCGGTATCATGCACGAGTGCAGCACGAACGGCAATATCAGCTCTCCCTCTAGTCACAAAACTCTGACCACTTATACATATTTCAACATAAACAAGTTAGGAATTATTAACTACTTACTTGTTTTATAGATTGTTTAATGTGTAACGTTTTGTATAATGTACTTGTTGTATGGGATGTTTAATGTAAGATGGTTTATTCATACAATTTATCTATTTTATGTATAGGTTTTTGTAACTGCCACGTTACATTCCCCTCCTTCTTCCGAAAAAAAAAACATTGTTGCACAAAGCGAGTTTTCGGTCATACGACCTGCACTACCCGAAGGTATCATTTACCGAACTTAGGAAAGCTTCGGCTCGAAACTTATATGTGCTTATGTTTTTTTTTTTTTTGTTTTATGTGTTTTTTTTTTTTTTTTTAACAAAATTTTATTTTATTTACCCAAAGGAAAGGTTTTGGTTCTTCCTTGGCATCTGAGTCGCACCATTCCGTTTTTTACCCTAACCTGAACTTTTGGTCGGCCCTTAGGGTATATCATCCACTGCGAAAGTTTCGCCGACCTCGGGGCATTGATGACTATACCCCGGAATGGATCATCAGAGTCCTCTTCTTCACTCAGCTCCGGTGCGTTAAGGTTAAGGATGTCATTTAGCAAGTCTTCCTGGTCCTGTTCTGTCCATGCTTCCTGGGGCGGATTTTCTTGTATTCCCAGCTCTTCGGTGTTTACTACCTCATCCTCAATATTTGTAGCTCTGTTAATTGGCTGCAATGCTGGGACCGGACCTAATGTTATGGAGGGACTTGGTGTAGCCTCGTCGTGGTTAGATAAGGGCGCTAAAGGTGGAGGATCTTTGGATATAATGGTGTGCAGTGGATTAATTATCCGTTTTTCCCACACTTTCCTTGCTAAATCATCCACCTCAGGGGTGCCTGATTTGGCCAGTGGTGCCCTCTCCACAGAGTGGATCTTTGGTCTTGCCTCGAATGGAGGAAGGAACGGTGGTACATGCTTGGGCATAGCCGTCCTACGCAAATACGATTTAATCTTGCCTGGTGCTAAAGGTCTTGTATGTTGGCGCTCCATTTTAATACTGATGGATTAAATTTCGGTAGGCGGCCTTTTATAGTTTTTTTTCTTCTTTCAAATTTTTGGTGTATCGTGTCGATCGTAATACGGCTTAAGGTCTTGAACATGTGCCCTATACTGTTTACCCACGTTCGACTGTACTATATATGTTCCTTGACGATTTTTCTAATACCTCGTAAGGACCCGAATACTTTGGCGCCAGTTTACTTGCGAAGTGTTCGGCTGCGGAGGATAAAAAATGGTTTCGTTTATACACCTTCTCACCAATTTTCGGATACCATTCTCGTCTTCGAAGGTTATAATACTTCTTTTGTCTTTCGGATGCCTGTTTGGCTATTTCCCTTATTTTGTTCCATTCCTTCGGTCCCGGTATCTGAGGAGAAACATAGTTTGGAGAATCTCCTTCTTCATAAATTTGATTCGGCGGTTTAAGATTTCTTCCAAATAAGACTTCGGCTGGGGGGGTTTTTGTTGTTTCGTGGACCGCGGTGTTAATACAAAACGCGATTTCTGCCAAGAAATTGTCCCAGTGACGGTGATTCCCCTCCGTGGTCTGAGATATCAGAGTTTTTATTACCCGATTTGCTCTTTCGGTGGGATTTTCTTGGGGCGTGTAAGGAGCAGTTAGTATATGTTTAATTCCACATTCATTTAAAAACGTTTCTACGGCCTTGCTTACGAACTGGGGGCCGTTATCCGAAATGATTGCCGAGGGACAGCCGAATCTGTATATGATCCTCTCTTTAAGAGCACCGATTACAGCTGCGGATGTGGCGCTCCGTAGAGGAATCAGCTCAATCCATTTGCTGAATTTATCTACGAACACGAGTAGCCAATTACGACCCGATGATGACCGTGGCAAAGGTCCTATAAAATCCATACTGACTATCTCCCAAGGGCGATTACTCGGCATGGTTGTCATTAATCCAGTTTTTTGTTGTTGCTCTACTTTGAACCGGCCACAAGTTGTACATGTTTGAACATAGCGTTGGATGTCCCGAATCATACCTGGCCAATAATAACTCTCTTGCGCGCGACGAACGGTCTTGTGTATTCCTAAGTGTCCTGCTGTTTTCGAATCGTGAACCTCCGCCAGTACTCGAGCGACATCGTGGGGTGCGACACAAAGTTTCCAGTTCGGGGTATTTATAACAGATGAGGGTCTCGAAAAATGACGGAAAAGCCGATCTCCAATAACTTGATAGTCCGGAAGATCCTTGGGAGAGTTACAGACCTTTTTCACTATTTTGTCATACCAACTGAGCTTCTTGGATACGACCATTGCCAATGGTTCCGAATTGCAGTCGGCTATCGGGTTTCTGGAAAGTGCATCAGCCACCACGTTAAGCTTTCCACGCCTATATTCGATTTCAAAATCATACTGCTGTATTTCCAGAGCCCACCGGGCTAGACGACCGGAGGGGTTTTGAATGGAATGTAACCATTTTAGGGACTGGTGGTCGGTTATTACCGTAAACCGATATCCCTCTAAGTAGGGTCTCATTTTACGAATGCCCCATAGTACGGCTAGGCATTCCTGTTCCGTTGCGGAATATTTCCGCTCAAGATCGTTAAGAGTACGGCTGGCATATGCAATGACCCTTTCTTGCTCCCCATGCCTCTGGAACAGTACCGCTCCTAAACCTTCTTTACTAGCATCTGTCTGTAGAAAAAATGGTCTCTCGAAATCGGGACAGCTCAATATCGGGGCCTCTGTTAATTTTAGCTTTAAATTCTCAAAGGATTGTTCTTGTTCAGGACCCCAGATCCAGGGGATTTTCTTTTTCAGCAAACGGGTCAACGGTTCGGCCAATTTAGAAAAATTTGGGATAAATCTTCGATACCACGACGCTATTCCCAAAACGCGACGTAGTTCTCGTATAGTTTTCGGTGCCTCTAATTTTTGTACGGCCTCTATTTTTTCTGGATCTGTATGGATTCCGTCGGTACACACTACGTGGCCTAGATACTTCAAACTGGTTCGCATGAATTCACATTTATCGAAGTTTATCTGCAGGTTAGCTGTCAGGAGCCTAGAAAAAACTGATTTTAACATGTCAAGATGTTCTTCAAACGTGCTCCCCAACACAATGATGTCATCTAGATATGCAAAAACTTTCGGGTACAATTCGGGTCCTATGACGTTATCAAGGATTCTCTGAAATGTGGCCGGGGCCGAGTGCAAGCCGAATGGCATGACCTTCCACTGGTATAATCCTCGGCCGGGAACGGTAAAGGCGGTATACTGACGGGATTGGGTTGCTACAGGAATCTGCCAGTATCCGTTCTTTAGATCAATAGTTGAAATAAATGTGGCTTCTTTCAATTGATCGAGTATGGCATTGATGTGAGGTAGGGGATAAGCATCGGGTTCAGCAGCTGCATTTATTTGCCTGTAATCAATGCACATCCTCCATGTCCCTTGTTTCTTTCGGACGAGGACAACAGGTGAGCTATACGGACTGTGGGACGGTTCAATCCGATCCATAGAAAGCAATTCATCTACCTCCTTGTTGATGATACTCTGCATAGCGGGATTGCGAGGGTAGTATCGTTGTTTGATAGGCCGCTCGTGTTTCATCCGAATTATGTGCTCTCCCATATTACATGGCTCTTGAATAGCTGCAAAGGATACTTTAGCGGCATCCAAGACTGCTTGCAATTGAAGATTCTGTTCAGAATCAAGAGATTTACGTTCCACGATGGAATGTATTGCATGGAGTGAGCTTACTCGACTAGGCTCTGAAGCTCGTAGTTCCTTCCCATCAATTAACAGGGTTGCCTTGCGTCGTCGCAGAAAATCCATCCCAAGAATGACGGGTTCCGCTAAGCTATCAAGGGAAGAAGCCAATAGGTGGGTAGTTTTTCCGTTAGCTTCTACGGCAATAGGGTATACATTAACACTGGGTATACACGAACCGTCCGCTAACTGGATTGTTCGTTGATGGTTTCGAGGTCGTATATTGTGTGCTTCGAGCAACTGTCGGACCGTCTTCCCCAAATAAGTGAGAGTAGATCCTGTGTCCACTAAAGCCGTAATAGAAGTGCCAAAAATTGAGATACTAAGGTAGTAGCGTCCGTCAGAAAGTGACTCTTCCCGAGAACATAGACAATCACGAGACATAATCCCATCCTGTCCACACCATGAGCAGAAAATTCGACCTTGATTGGGGCATAGCCCGCGGAAATGGCCTATTTGCTTGCAGTGCCAACAATGTGTTTCCCGATTATATATTCCGGTTGTAGAGGAAACGTCGATGTAGTGGTTGGGTTGGGGCTTTCCTTGCTTCGCTTCCTCCTTCCGTAGAAGCTCGTACTCGTCGGTTAACTCCATTAACTCGTCTATGGTGACAAAGTCGTTCCGGCGGACATACAACTTGTATTCGTATCGCAGCCCATCATAGATCCTATCCGTGTGATTCAATTTTCTTAACTCAGGATGTTGCCGAATAAGAGCCTGTAAGGACATAATATAATCCTTGGCCTTTTCCCTCAGACCGTGTTTACGGTGATATATGTTTTCCTCAAGGTGCGACAGGTAGCGCCTCGGTAAGAAAAATCGGGTAGCCTCTTCTTTAAATTGATCCCAGGTCGTTATTTGTTCCCTCTTCACACGGTACCACTGCAATGCTTTATTCTTCAAGATTTCCAATAATGAGAAGAGCAATCTGCCTCTATCAAATCCGTAGCATTCTGCGAGTTCCTCCAGCCGCTCGATAAATTCCGTTAAATTATCTCCACCGTCGTATGTCAGATCCCATCTCCGAATAGTAGACATTACTTCAGCGTCACTTAGAGTATTTACCGAAATTTTCCGCGGTTCCACTGAAGGTACCGGTATCTTTACCTGATAGTCCTCTAGAGGCTTTCTTTCTTCGTCAATCACTTCCACTTCTAGGGAACGCAGAAGGTTCTCTGAGGATGCTCGCAGACGTTTGGCTCGTAAAAGCTCGCTCAGTTGCCGACGAAGTTGGTCCACCGTAACCTTTTCGGTAATAGGAATATGATTTTGACGACATACCTCAATCAATTTATCTCGTCGAAGGAGATAAATCCAACCGAGTGATTCCGTTTGTAGAGTAGTTTGTGCAGGTTGGTCCTCCTGGCTTTGTTCCTGGCCCGATCCATTCCCGTTGGTGGTTTGGTGCGGGGTTTTTCCACTAGGTGCGTTCTTGGAATCGGGTCCCTGCTCGGGCGCCATTGTAATGCAGTTTATTTTCCAGCTGAGGTATGACTCAGCCTGTCCAGGTTCAGTTCAAAGGTCTGCTTCCTTTAAATGAAAACACAAATATTTAAAATGTGATGTGTAATTCGGAACAAAGCTTTATTATTGAAAACCTTAAACTACTTATGATCTACTTAAGTGTACGATGGCTATTCGGGAGATGAGCGTTGAACGATGGTTATTCGGGAAGTGATCGTTGAACGATGATTATTCGGGAGGCGATCGGCGAATGGTGTTTATTCGGAAGGTGATCGTTAAACGATGGTTATTCGGGAGACGATCGTTGAACGATGGTTATTCGGGAAGTGATCGTTGAACGATGATTATTCGGGAGGCGATCGGCGAATGGTGATTATTCGGAAGGTGATCGTTGAACGATGGTTATTCGGGAGGCGATCGTTGAATGATGCTTATTCGGGAAGTGATCGTTGAACGATGATTATTCGGGAAGTGATCGTTGAACGATGGTTATTCGGCGGTGTTGACGGCGTTAGCTAGACAAGTGGGAGGAAAAGGAATTTTATCGCCGTATTCTGGCGAGGTTTCTGTTAATTTCAGGGTCTATTCGTTCTACGATTAGTTGTTTGAAAGAGAGGAACTACACGAAGTCAAGAAGTATTCGGAGGTTCTTGATTTCGACTAAGAATACAATCAAGAAGTATTCGGAGGTTCTTGAGTTCGACTAAGAATATAATCGCAAATACTACACGAAGTCAAGAAGTATTCGGAGGTTCTTGAGTTCGACTAGGAATACAATCACAAATACTACACGAAGTCAAGAAGTATTCGGAGGTTCTTGATTCCGACTAAGAATACGATCGCAAATACTACACGAAGTTAAGAAGTATTCGGAGGTTCTTGAGTTCGACTAAGAAAATACTACACAAAGTCAAGAAGTATTCGGAGGTTCTTGATTTCGTCTAAGAGTACAATCGTTAATACTACAGGAAGTCAAGAAGTATTCGGAGGTTCTTGAGTTCGACTAAGAATACAATCGCAAATACTACACGAAGTCAAGAAGTATTCGGGGGTTCTTGAGTCCGACTAAGAATACAATCGCAAATACTACACGAGTTAGAGCAGGTATTGTGTTAGGTTCGGGCGGTACTTCGGTATCATGCACGAGTGCAGCACGAACGGCAATATCAGCTCTCCCTCTAGTCACAAAACTCTGACCACTTATACATATTTCAACATAAACAAGTTAGGAATTATTAACTACTTACTTGTTTTATAGATTGTTTAATGTGTAACGTTTTGTATAATGTACTTGTTGTATGGGATGTTTAATGTAAGATGGTTTATTCATACAATTTATCTATTGTATGTATAGGTTTTTGTAACTGCCACGTTACACTTCTGAAACCAAACTGATGGTCAGGAATAATGCAATTATCGTTGAGGTGTAGTATACGGCTTTCAAGTAATAACTTTTCAAAAAGTTTTGAGAATATAGACAACAGGCTAATGGGACGGTATGATGTCACTTGAGTGACATCTTTTCCCGGTTTTGGTATCATAACAATTTCGGATACTTTCCATGAGGTAGGGAAATATCCAATACGTAGCATCGAGTTAAAGATGAACAAAATAATTCTTAGTGCTGAATTGGGTAGGTTACTTATCATTGTGGTAGTAATTTTATCTATACCAGGTGATTTTCCTGCCTTTAGACCTTTGATTGTCGTTTTCACGGTAGAGAACCCGAATTTTATTGGGCGTGGAACCACATTATTTATAATGTTAGCACTAATAGAAGAATCAGTATCATTTCGAGTAAACACATTCTCCAAGTGATTGGCGAATGCTTCAATTTTTTCTGACGTATTTCTTGCCCATTCACCATTCTGGAGGCGTATGGGTGACTCATACGCAATAGAGCGTTGGGTGACTCATATGCAATAGAGAGTATGGGTGACTCATATGCAATAGGGCATTGCATATTCTTAATTGCTTTCCAGAGACTATATTATGTTTTCTTAGTAGGGTCTAAGTTTTTGAGATAGTTTCTCAGATTAGATTCCTTATTAGTTTTTAAGGCGATGTGAAGTCTTCTTTGGCACTGATTAAGTTTAACCTTTATGTTTGGAGATCGCGATTGTTGCCATTGACGTCTGAGTGTTCTCTTTTCTTTAATAAGAGACTCAATGTTTCTAGGACATTTCGAATTTTTGTATTCTCCCAAGGTGACTGGGGGTGTAGACACTTTGACAGCATCTTGTAAGATATCCGTAAATATATCGACAGCGGATTGTATTTCATGGTAATTTTTCAATGAAATGTTTTGTGGCAAGTGTGAACTAACATACATTTTATACTTTAACCAGTTCGTCTCCTTGTTAGGGAAACAAGAACAATAGTTTTCCAATTTATTTGGGGTTTCTAATAACGTTAAAAATGTAGGCGAGTGGTCTGCCGAGAGGTCAAGTGAAGGGATCACTGAAATAAATTCTCGTTTTATATTTTTGATTACAACAAAGTCAATTAGATCGGGAATCTTATTGAGGTCTGTAGGCCAATAGGTAGGTTGGCCACTAGATATGGCATCTAGTCTGTTATGCGATATTGCTTCTAGCAATTGTCTGCGAGAGCCCCAAAATGTATGTTTTGCATTATAATCACCAGCTGCTATGAATCTTGTTCTCGATTAACATTATACCTAGGAGGATAATATATTGAAGACATTGTAACTCTACTATCGGGTATATTTATAGAGGTGGCCTGGATATGGTCCTTTTTGTATTCTGACATTGGGAAATGTCTAATATTTTTTCTCACTAAAATAGCTGTTCCACCACTGGCTCTGCCACTTGGATGTTTAAGTATAGTATCCATTAATTCTGAAACAATTCTTTAGGGTAAAGTGTGTTTCAGAGACGAGTAGTACGTCAATTTCCTGAAGTAGCAGAAATTGTTCTACTTCATTCTTGTGTTGGCTAAGGCCGTTAGCATTCCAAAAACAAATTCTTAGCGAATTCATTTTTTATTTAGCAGGATCTGCATGAGCATGCTTTGATTCTGCATTAATTGTTGAAACATATTTTGCATATTTGCCATGAAACTGTTCATGGTTTGAATTAGATTCTCAATAGAGCTTTGAGAATTTGTTTCGGGTGCGGGTACACCCTTTTTTAATGCATGTGCATATGAAAATAATGGGGTATTATTTTCATTATTTGTCTACAAATTTTCATTATTCTATATTGGACTCTAGAAGTTTGTTTTGCATTCATTTGGGTAACGGAGCCATCTTTTGTCGTATGGGCATACGATTTATTCTGATTACTTTTATTTGTAATACTTTTATATTGAGTACTAGAAGTATTAGGAAGGTTTGTGAAGTTAGAAGCTTTATATTGAGCATATAAAGGTCTTCTGGCCTTATTTGATTGTTGGATGTGTAGATATACTGGACATCCGCGATAGTTTGCAGTGTGATTTGGGCCACAGTTACTGCATTTTCTTTTACTGTTATCTGTTTTTGGGTGGGGACAATCTTGGCTTTTATGGATGTCTCCGCATCTCACACAAACAGATGGTAATTTGCAGAAAGTTCTGGTGTGACCGAACTCTTGGCAATTTAGGCATTGAGGAGGACCTCTGTGCTTAATTGGTTCCTCTACAGTTATTTTGCGATTAAGAAGATATCTCAAACTGTATATTGGATGAGTATCACCCTTTTTCTTCAATTGTGAAGAGTTAAAAGTAATTTCAACTCTAAACATTGGTTGAGGAATTTTGTCCTTGTTAAATATATTGTGAATGGACTTCACTTCATAACCTTCAGACTCTAGCGCATTTTTAATGTCATCAGTTGGTACAGAGCTGTCTGTACCCTTTGATAACTACTGTCAAACCCTTTGCACTTTTTAGTTGATACGTGTAATAATTTCTTTTCTCAGAATCAAAATTATCAACTATTGTCCTAAAAGACTTTTCTGAATAAGTCTGTATTTTTGTTTCCTGAATGTTTCCTTTGCGTAGAGAGACTACGTGGAAATTTTCTTTGCCAAGTTGGGACAACTTATAACCCAATAGATTGGTGGTAGGTTCGTGCAAATACAAGGGAGGTGGCTTGCAGTCTTTTAAAGGCATGGATGGTATTTTTTCACTTTCTTGGTTATCAAGGAGTGCAAAACGATTTTGACTTACCGAATTTGTTTTCGCCTGTTTTGGATTTGGTTCCAATTTTGAAGTCCTAGGGCTCGACTTACGTTTTGTATAAGTGACATAACGGTCCATTCCCGTTTGGATCTTTTCCGTTTTATGCGAGCTCAATGTATTTTTTGGTATGGCACCAGTATACTTTGACATTGGTCTTGAATGACTTTCATTATTATTAATGGTTTTAATAGTGTTAATATTGTTATTATTACTATTTGTGGTATTGTTCACATTAGCATTACTATATACATCAACCATTAAATCAGTTGTTTGTTTATCTATTTTTTCTTTTTCGTTGTCTTCCACACAATTGTCTTGTTTTGGCGCACTTGAGAGAGCAGATCTCTCGTTTCTTGTTGTTCTTACACTTAAATAGTTTTTATAATTTTTTGGATCATAATTATTGTTGTTGTATGGAGAGCTCATAACAAAGTATGCATTTTTTCCATTGCTACTAAGCCTCCTTTCACTTGTTGGAGAGTTAGAGAAACTCATGCACAATAACACAAACACTACACTTTATTGAAGGTATTGTTGTTATTTATTATATTTTTTTCTTTATGCTTTTTTTTGCTACAATTTGTTATTGTTAATAATTGCATTAAAAAAATGAAAATTTATTTAATTTAAATGTATTTTTAATATTTAAAATATATATAAGTATGTATTTAATTAGCGTCCATTCGCTGTTACTTATCTTTTTTTATATTTTTATTAAGAACTAGCTATACCCAGTGTGCTTCGCTACCCTCATCGTAATGGAATAAAATAAATATCATTATTGTAAATGTATATATATCTGCAATATCAAAAATGCCCCTTTTAGAGAACTCTTTAAGTTTGATTCTAGTCTCAATATTACAGAAAATTAAAAAAACAGTTGAAGAACGAAAAAGTACGAGAAAGTGCCTTTTTATATATTTTCATTAAATCAGGATGACGCATGTTTAATTTTCAACCAGAAACCAAAAAAATCGCATAAAGATTTTTATACAATCATACATGTCCAATTTTATGTTTTTAGATTCAATATTATAGAAAATTCGAAAAGTACCAGAAAATATTTCAGTTTAAATTTTTATTCACTCAATTCCTGATTGCTTTTATAGATTCTAATTAACTCCGGGCTCCACATGCTTAATTTCATGTTTCTAGGATCAATATTATAAAAAACACAAAAAGTACCTTTTGAAGAACGAAAAAATACCAAAAAGTGCCCTTTTATAGGTTCTCACTTAATCCAGGCTCTAAACGCTTAATTTCATGTTTCTAGGTTCAATATTATAGAAAATTCAAAATGTACCTTTTAAAGAACGAAAAAGTACCAAAAAGTCCCCTTTTATAGGTCCTCACCTAATCCGGGCTCTACATGCTTAATTTCACGTTTCTAGGTTCAATATTATACAAAAATCCAAAAAGTACCTTTGAAGAACGAAAAAGTTCCAAAAAGTCCCCTTTTATATGTTCTCACTTAATCCAGGCTCTACATACTTAATTTCATGTTTCTAGGTTCAATATTATAAAAAATTCAAAAAGTACCTTTTGATGAACGAAAAGTCCCCTTTTATAGATTCTCATTTACTCCGGGCTCCACATGCTTAATTTCATGTTTCTAGGTTAAATTTTATAGAAAACTCAAAAAGTACCAGTCGAAGGACGAAAAAGTACCAAAAAGTCCCCTTTTATAGATTCTCATTTACTCCGGGCTCTACATGCTTAATTTCACGTTTCTAGGTTCCATATTATACAAAAATCTAAAAAGTACCTTTTGAAGAACGAAAAAGTACCAAAAGGTCCCCTTTCATAGGTTCTCATTTAATCCAGGCTCTACATAGTAAATTTCATGTTTCTAGGTTCAATATTATAGGAAATTCAAAAAGTACCTTTTGAAGAACGAAAAATACCAAAAAGTTCCCTTTTATAGATTTTCATTTACTCCGGGCTCTACATGCTTAATTTCACGTTTCTTGGTTCAATACTATACAAATATCCAAAAAGTACCTTCTGAAGAACGAAAAAGTACCAAAAGTCCCCTTTTATAGGTTCTCACTTAATCCATCCTCTACATACTTAATTTCATGTTTCTAGGTTCAATATTATAGGAAATTCAAAAAGTACCTTTTGAAGAACGAAAAAGTACCAAAAACTCCCCTTTTATAGATTCTCATTTACTCCGGGCTCTACATACTTAATTTCATTTTTCTAGGTTAAATCTTATAGAAAACTCAAAAAGTAACTTTTGTAGAACGAAAAAGTACCAAAAAGTCCGCTTTTATAGATTCTCATTTACTACGGGCTCTACATGCTTAATTTCATGTTTCTAGGTTCAATATTATAGAAAATTCATTCTCACTTACTCCGGGTTCTACATGCTTAATTTCATGCTTCTAGGTTTAATTTTAAAGAAAATTCAAAAAAATACCTGTGTAGAACGAAAAAGTACCGAAAAGTCCCTTTATTATTAATTTCATGTTTCGATTTCAATATCAAAGAAAACTCAAAAAGTACCAGATGGAGAATGAAAAAGTACCAAAAAATATCACTTGGTACCGGGGTTCCAAATAACACCTCATTAGCTTATTTAGTGTTTCTAAATCTAAAAATTTTATCTAAACTGGATCATTGTGTTTGAATAAAATCAAATTTCCCGTTTTAACCCCTTTTGGTACTTTTTTTCTACCCATTAACGAAATAAAAATTATATTCCAAAATGTTGCAACATCGTAGTGGGAGTCCGCTGTTATGTATTTATATGTATAAGTTAATAAACCAAAATCAATGTTTTATGAAAAAAGTACCAAAAATAGGTACAATTTTCACCCCTTAAACATCCGAATAACCAAAAAGTACTAAATATATATATTTTTATTTTTTCGTCAAGTTATGAAGGAGTCAAAAATATTGTTTGAATGTTCACTGGTTTAAAAGATACATGGGGTGCAAAAAAAGTACCAAAATACAGTTTTTACCCGTTTATTCCCTAAAGGGGCCGAAATTGAAAAAAGTACCAGACACCTGTCCGCTTATTTTTTAAATGAACGACGATAAGCTTTAAACTATTTTTGTATCTTTTCTAGTTTCGGAGATATGAGGATACCGATTTTACCCGTTTTTACCCTTTTTTACCCCCTAAACATTCGAATTTCCAAAAATCCCGTCTTAGTGGATCTATTTGGTGGGAGACCAACCCCCTGTCCAAATTTCAGCTCTTTAGCTTGAACCGTTTAGGCTGTGCGATGATGAATCAGTCAATCAGTCAGTCAGTCAGTCAGTAACGTTAGAATTTTATATCTATAGATTTATGTTCACAATGTTATTTTCTCGTGAGAGCGATTTTAAACACGTCTATCCACTATGAGAAACACTACAAAAAAATTACTTAAACACACATTACTTATTACCAAATTACGATATAGATACAAAATGTGACTGGAAATATAGCTTTTATGTACAAAAATTTTGCCTACAGAATTTTTTACGATCGGTCTATAATTGGTCATATCTCCCATACTAGGCCCTGCCCTTAAAGTTGCATTATCAATTTGTGTAGAACAAAATTATATATATGTATTTTGAAAACCTTTAAATCTTTCACACACATGCATACATTATTAAATATTTCTAAGCATATCTTATGGAGCTATATAAATATAAAAGAAAATGGTGTTTGTAATGTTCAATAAATCTTGGAATTGTAATAAATTTAAGCTGTTTAAATCTTGGGCTTTTTCTATTTAAGACATGAGAAAACTTATTTCTACAAATATTTGATCAATTAGAAAAATATGAATATAGAAGTAGGGTATTTAAGATTCGGCTCAGCCGAATATAGCTCTCTAACTTGCTATACCCTCCACCACCATCAGTGGTGATAGAGGCTATATATAAGTTTGTCATTCCGTGTAACGCCAAGAAATATTCATCTGAGACCCAACAAAGTATATATATTATAGATCCTTATGAAATTCTGAGTCGATTTAGCTATGTCCGTCCGTCCGTCTGTCTGTCTGTGTAAAACACGCTCACGTTAAAACGAAGCAATGGAAATTAAAGAAATTCAGCCAAAATATTCATTATTATCCGGTACAGTTTGATCTTAAAAATGAGCAAAATCGGTTCACATCGGGAAAAGTTGTGAATCAAAATTTAAAACAACTCCGAAAAAATTAGCATTTTTTACACATTCTGGTGTAATTTTCTCGAAAACCGTGCAAGATACTTTCAGGAAATCATCATACATTCGCTTCTGCACAAGATCTTGATTCCTGCTGAAAATTGCCAGAATCCCTTCATAATTTCATATACCTCCCTTACAAAAGTACATATTCCCGGAAAACGAGTTTTTTGTTAATAACTTCCGTCAGAATGTTGATATCTTCAAAAAATTTGACAAATTAAAATATTATGTCAATAGAATTCATTGGGAGAAAAAATTTTCTGGATCGGTCCATAATTGGACATAGCTCCCATACAATGTCCCTCCCGAAAATCACTTAAACGGGAATAACTCATTATTAAATTAAGATATCCATATAAAATTTGGTACAAATATTGCTCTCACATACAGAAATAGTACATACAAGGTCCCCTCCCGAAAATCACTTAAACGCGCATAACTCATTACTAACTTAAGATATCTATATACAATTTGGAATAAGTATTGCTCATATGCACAGAGATATTACTGTGAAAGTTTTTTCGAATCGGTCCATAATTGGTCTTAGCTCCCATACAAGGTCCCCTCCCGAAAATCACTTAAACGCACATAACTCATTACTAAATTAAGATATCCATATAAAATTTGGTACAAGTATTGCTCTCACATACAAAAATAGTACTATGAAATTTTTTTCCGATCGGTCCATAATTGGTCATAGCTCCCATACAAGGTCCCCTCCCGAAAATCACTTAAACACGCATAACTCATTAGTAAGTTAAGATATCCATATAAAATTTGGTACAAGTATTGCTCATATGCACAGAAATATTTCTGTGAAATTTTTTTCTTATCGGTTCATAATTGATCATAGCTCACATCCAAGGTCCCTTTCAGAAAATCACTTAAAAGCACTTAACTCATTACCAAATATTGATACACAGAAATGTTATTTCAAAATTTTTTCACGATCGGTCCATAACATGGGTGCGGTCGGTCCCATGCAAGGTTTCCTTCAGAAAATCACTTGAACACACATTACTTATTACTAAATTACGATATAGATACAAAATTTTACTGAAATATAGCTTTTATGTTTTGCTTAAAGAATTTTTTACGATCGGTCTATAATTTGTCATATCTCCCATACTAGGTCCTGCCCCTAAAACCAATTTAACCGTATTTAACTAGTTGCATTATCATTTTGTGTAGAACAAAATTATATACATATGTATATGTATTTTGAAAATCCTTAAATCTTTCACACACATGCACATTATTAAATATCGTTAAAGTATATCTTAGGGCGCTATAAAAATATAAAAGAAATGTTCAATAAATCTTTGAATGTAACAGATTTTAACTGTTTATATCTTGGGGTTTTTCTATTTAAGACATGGGAAAACTTATTTCTACAAATATTTGATAAATTAAAAACGTATTAATATAAAAGTAGCTGGTGGAGGGTATTTAAGATTCGGCTCAGCCGAATATAGCACTCTAACAACTCCCAAACAATGGTTTTAATGACACAAAAATATTGAAAATTTCGTTGAAAAATTCTTAATAAATCTTGATGAATAGATGTCAGAAAAATATGTATGAGAACGATTTACTCTGATCCATAAGTTTGTAATTCTGGAATAAAATGTCAATATTTTTTTGAACTTTATTTACTTTTTTTTAAAGGACGTTGTATAAATATTCCAAAAAATCTGGTAAAAAGTAACCAATTCCTAAATTTTATATTATTACTAGCTATACGCAGTGTGCTTTGCTACCCTAAAAGCAATATAAATAAAAAACCCCACTTAACGATTTTGAAGATTCAAACTATAATAGTTTTTTTATATAGATATATGTATATTAAGATGCTAATTTTTCCAAACTTTAATTAACATTTAAATGTAACCCATGAAAAATGTGAATAAAATTATAGTTTCCCAGATATACGCAATTTTGTATTTAATTCATATGGGAAGTGTCAATCCTGCATTGAAATTCCGCCCATTTTTCTCTAAATGTTTACATGAATGTCAAAGTTCTTCACTTAAAAGATTCTAGCTCTAATAGTTTCTCAGATATACAAATTTTTCAATTTAATTCATATGGGGGATTTTGAGCCCCCCAGATGAAAGTCCGATCTTTTTCCTCTAAAATGTTCAGGCGAATATTTAAGTTCTTCGTGAAAAATTTTAAGAATCTTGTTCTATTAATTTTCCTGATAAAAGAATTTTTGTATTTAATTCATATGGGAGGAGCCGCTCCACAGTCGTATAGGAAAAAAAAAGAGGGAAATAATTCGGTAACTTCTAAACGGTTAATCCGATTTTAATGAAATTTGGTATGCACAAAGAGGAGGTATTGTCGAGTTTAGGTTTTGAATTTGGACCTTATAGGCCAACCAGGGGCCCGGCGGGGGGTCCTCAAATTAGGACACCTCGGCTATGCTAAATTTTTAAAACGATCCTATTTCTTCATTTGAGTTCCGATTTAAAAAAAAAAATCGTATATAGAATCTCCTCATCGAGCACTATAAAAAATGTAGCAGTAAATTATCTCTTATAGTTTAGGAGACATTCGCATTTGAAAATTAAAATTTTAAAATTTTTACCGTCCTTACTTTAGTTTTTTTGATAATAGCGGGTCCAAATATTCCCGATTTTCGCCATTTTTTTTTATTCGCTTAACAACAAGTTTATATATCAAGCAGTGAAAGAATTATGTAAAAATCATGACTATAGAGTCCAAAGTTATAGGCATTTTAATTTAAAAAATAAAAGAATGCGATTTTTTGTCATTTTTTTGGGAAAAAAGTATCTTTTTCTTTTTAAGTTATCTAAAAAGTTTCTAAGAAGATGTATATAAAATTTAAATAATAATTTAAGAGATAATTTACTGCTCATAGTGCTCGATGAGGAGATTCTATACCTAAACTCGACAATACCTCCTGTTTGTGCATACCAAATTTCATTAAAATCGGATTAACCGTTTAGAAGTTACCGAATTATTTCCCTCTTTTTTTTCCTATACGACTGTGCAGCGGCTCCTCCCATATGAATTAAATACAAAAATTCTTTTATCAGGAAAATTAATAGAACAAGATTCTTAAAATTTTTCACGAAGAACTTAAATATTCGCCTGAACATTTTAGAGGAAAAAGATCGGACTTTCATCTGGGGGGCTTAAAGCCCACATATGAATTAAATTGAAAAATTTGTATATCTGAGAAACTATTAGAGCTAGAATCTTTTAAGTGAAGAACTTTGACATTCATGTAAACATTTAGAGAAAAATGGGCGGAATTTCAATGCAGGATTGACACCTCCCATATGAATTAAATACAAAATTGCGTATATCTGGGAAACTATAATTTTATTCACATTTTTCATGGGTTACATTTAAATGTTAATTAAAGTTTGGAAAAATTTGCATCTTAATATACATATATCTATATAAAAAAAATATTATAGTTTGAATCTTCAAAATCGTTAAGTGGGGTTTTTTATTTATATTGCTTTTAGGGTAGCAAAGCACACTGGGTATAGCTAGTAATAATATAAAATTTAGGAATTGGTTACTTTTTACCAAATTTTTTGGAATATTTATACAACGTCCTTTAAAAAAAAGTAAATAAAGTTCAAAAAAATATTGACATTTTATTCCAGAATTACAAACTTATGGATCAGAGTAAATCGTTCTCATACATATTTTTCTGACATCTATACATCAAGATTTATTAAGAATTTTTCAACGAAATTTTCAATAATTTTGTGTCATTAAAACCATTGTTTGGGAGTTGTTAGAGTGCTATATTCGGCTGAGCCGAATCTTAAATACCCTCCACCAGCTACTTTTATATTAATACGTTTTTAATTTATCAAATATTTGTAGAAATAAGTTTTCCCATGTCTTAAATAGAAAAACCCCAAGATATAAACAGTTAAAATCTGTTACATTCAAAGATTTATTGAACATTTCTTTTATATTTTTATAGCGCCCTAAGATATACTTTAACGATATTTAATAATGTGCATGTGTGTGAAAGATTTAAGGATTTTCAAAATACATATACATATGTATATAATTTTGTTCTACACAAAATGATAATGCAGCTAGTTAAATACGGTTAAATTGGTTTTAGGGGCAGGACCTAGTATGGGAGATATGACAAATTATAGACCGATCGTAAAAAATTCTTTAAGCAAAACATAAAAGCTATATTTCAGTAAAATTTTGTATCTATATCGTAATTTAGTAATAAGTAATGTGTGTTCAAGTGATTTTCTGAAGGAAACCTTGCATGGGACCGACCGCACCCATGTTATGGACCGATCGTGAAAAAATTTTGAAATAACATTTCTGTGTACAAACATAGTATGTATGCCAAATTTGTTATGGGTATCAATATTTGGTAATGAGTTAAGTGCTTTTAAGTGATTTTCTGAAAGGGACCTTGGATGTGAGCTATGATCAATTATGAACCGATAAGAAAAAAATTTCACAGAAATATTTCTGTGCATATGAGCAATACTTGTACCAAATTTTATATGGATATCTTAACTTACTAATGAGTTATGCGTGTTTAAGTGATTTTCGGGAGGGGACCTTGTATGGGAGCTATGACCAATTATGGACCGATCGGAAAAAAATTTCATAGTACTATTTTTGTATGTGAGAGCAATACTTGTACCAAATTTTATATGGATATCTTAATTTAGTAATGAGTTATGTGCGTTTAAGTGATTTTCGGGAGGGGACCTTGTATGGGAGCTATGACCAATTATGGACCGATTCGAAAAAACTTTCACAGTAATATCTTTGTGCACATGAGCAATACTTATTCCAAATTTTATATAGATATCTTAAGTTAGTAATGAGTTATGCGCGTTTAAGTGATTTTCGGGAGGGGACCTTGTATGTACTATTTCTGTATGTGAGAGCAATATTTGTACCAAATTTTATATGGATATCTTAATTTAATAATGAATTATTCCCGTTTAAGTGATTTTCGGGAGGGACATTGTATGGGAGCTATGTCCAATTATGGACCGATCCAGAAAATTTTTTCTTCCAATGAATTCTATTGACATAATATTTTAATTTGTCAAATTTTTTGATGATATCAACATTCTGACGGAAGTTATTAACAAAAAACTCGTTTTCCGGGAATATGTACTTTTGTAAGGGAGGTATATGAAATTATGAAGGGATTCTGGCAATTTTCAGCAGGAATCACAACTTTTCCCGATGTGAACCGATTTTGCTCATTTTTAAGATCAAACTGTACCGGATAATAATGAATATTTTGGCTGAATTTCTTTAATTTCCATTGCTTCGTTTTAACGTGAGCGTGTTTTACACAGACAGACAGACGGACGGACGGACATAGCTAAATCGACTCAGAATTTCATAAGGATCCATAATATATATACTTTATTGGGTCTCAGATGAATATTTCTTGGCGTTACACGGAATGACAAACTTATATATAGCCTCTATCACCACTGATGGTGGTGGAGGGTATAGCAAGTTAGAGAGCTATATTCGGCTGAGCCGAATCTTAAATACCCTACTTCTATATTCATATTTTTCTAATTGATCAAATATTTGTAGAAATAAGTTTTCTCATGTCTTAAATAGAAAAAGCCCAAGATTTAAACAGCTTAAATTTATTACAATTCCAAGATTTATTGAACATTACAAACACCATTTTCTTTTATATTTATATAGCTCCATAAGATATGCTTTAGAAATATTTAATAATGTATGCATGTGTGTGAAAGATTTAAAGGTTTTCAAAATACATATATATAATTTTGTTCTACACAAATTGATAATGCAACTTTAAGGGCAGGGCCTAGTATGGGAGATATGACCAATTATAGACCGATCGTAAAAAATTCTGTAGGCAAAATTTTTGTACATAAAAGCTATATTTCCAGTCACATTTTGTATCTATATCGTAATTTGGTAATAAGTAATGTGTGTTTAAGTAATTTTTTTGTAGTGTTTCTCATAGTGGATAGACGTGTTTAAAATCGCTCTCACGAGAAAATAACATTGTGAACATAAATTCTTAATAAAAATATAAAAAAAGATAAGTAACAGCGAATGGACGCTAATTAAATACATACTTATATATATTTTAAATATTAAAAATACATTTAAATTAAATAAATTTTCATTTTTTTAATGCAATTATTAACAATAACAAATTGTAGCAAAAAAAAGCATAAAGAAAAAAAATAATAAATAACAACAATACCTTCAATAAAGTGTAGTGTTTGTGTTATTGTGCATGAGTTTCTCTAACTCTCCAACAAGTGAAAGGAGGCTTAGTAGCAATGGAAAAAATGCATACTTTGTTATGAGCTCTCCATACAACAACAATAATTATGATCCAAAAAATTATAAAAACTATTTAAGTGTAAGAACAACAAGAAACGAGAGATCTGCTCTCTCAAGTGCGCCAAAACAAGACAATTGTGTGGAAGACAACGAAAAAGAAAAAATAGATAAACAAACAACTGATTTAATGGTTGATGTAAATAGTAATGCTAATGTGAACAATACCACAAATAGTAATAATAACAATATTAACACTATTAAAACCATTAATAATAAGGAAAGTCATTCAAGACCAATGTCAAAGTATACTGGTGTCATACCAAAAAATACATTGAGCTCGCATAAAACGGAAAAGATCCAAACGGGAATGGACCGTTATGTCACTTATACAAAACGTAAGTCCAGCCCTAGGACTTCAAAATTGGAACCAAATCCAAAACAGGCGAAAACAAATTCGGTAAGTCAAAATCGTTTTGCACTCCTTGATAACCAAGAAAGTGAAAAAATACCATCCATGCCTTTAAAAGACTGCAAGCCACCTCCCTTGTATTTGCACGAACCTACCACCAATCTATTGGGTTATAAGTTGTCCCAACTTGGCAAAGAAAATTTCCACGTAGTCTCTCTACGCAAAGGAAACATTCAGGAAACAAAAATACAGACTTATTCAGAAAAGTCTTTTAGGACAATAGTTGATAGTTTTGATTCTGAGAAAAGAAATTATTACACGTATCAACTAAAAAGTGCAAAGGGTTTGACAGTAGTTATCAAAGGGTACAGACAGCTCTGTACCAACTGATGACATTAAAAATGCGCTAGAGTCTGAAGGTTATGAAGTGAAGTCCATTCACAATATATTTAACAAGGACAAAATTCCTCAACCAATGTTTAGAGTTGAAATTACTTTTAACTCTTCACAATTGAAGAAAAAGGGTGATACTCATCCAATATACAATTTGAGATATCTTCTTAATCGCAAAATAACTGTAGAGGAACCAATTAAGCACAGAGGTCCTCCTCAATGCCTAAATTGCCAAGAGTTCGGTCACACCAGAACTTTCTGCAAATTACCATCTGTTTGTGTGAGATGCGGAGACATCCATAAAAGCCAAGATTGTCCCCACCCAAAAACAGATAACAATAAAAGAAAATGCAGTAACTGTGGCCCAAATCACACTGCAAACTATCGCGGATGTCCAGTATATCTACACATCCAACAATCAAATAAGGCCAGAAGACCTTTATATGCTCAATATAAAGCTTCTAACTTCACAAACCTTCCTAATACTTCTAGTGCTCAATATAAAAGTATTACAAATAAAAGTAATCAGAATAAATCGTATGCCCATACGACAAAAGATGGCTCCGTTACCCAAATGAATGCAAAACAAACTTCTAGAGTCCAATATAGAATAATGAAAATTTGCACAAAAATAATGAAAATAATACCCCATTATTTTCATATGCACATGCATTAAAAAAGGGTGTACCCGCACCCGAAACAAATTCTCAAAGCTCTATTGAGAATCTAATTCAAACCATGAACAGTTTCATGGCAAATATGCAAAATATGTTTCAACAATTAATGCAGAATCAAAGCATGCCCATGCAGATCCTGCTAAATAAAAAATGAATTCGCTAAGAATTTGTTTTTGGAATGCTAACGGCCTTAGCCAACACAAGAATGAAGTAGAACAATTTCTGCTACTTCAGGAAATTGACGTACTACTCGTCTCTGAAACACACTTTACCCTAAAGAATTGTTTCAGAATTAATGGATACTATACTTAAACATCCAAGTGGCAGAGCCAGTGGTGAAACAGCTATTTTAGTGAGAAAAAATATTAGACATTTCCCAATGCCAGAATACAAAAAGGACCATATCCAGGCCACCTCTATAAATATACCCGATAGTAGAGTTACAATATCTTCAATATATTGTCCTCCTAGGTATAATGTTAATCGAGAACAAGATTCATAGCAGCTGGTTTTTATAATGCAAAACATACATTTTGGGGCTCTCGCAGACAATTGCTAGAAGCAATATCGCATAACTGACTAGATGCCATATCTAGTGGCCAACCTACCTAATGGCCTACAGACCTCAATAAGATTCCCGATCTAATTGACTTTGTTGTAATCAAAAATATAAAACGAGAATTTATTTCAGTGATCCCTTCACTGGACCTTTCGTCAGACTACTCGCCTACATTTTTAACGTTATTAGAAACCCCAAATAAATTGGAAAACTATTGTTCTTGTTTCCCAACAAGGAGACGAACTGGTTAAAGTATAAAATGTATGTTAGCTCACACTTGCCACAAAACATTTCATTGAAAAATTACCATGAAATACAATCCGCTGTCGATATATTTACGGATATCTTACAAGATGCTGTCAAAGTGTCTACACCCCCAGTCACCTTGGGAGAATACAAAAATTCGAAATGTCCTAGAAACATTGAGTCTCTTATTAAAGAAAAGAGAACACTCAGACGTCAATGGCAACAATCGCGATCTCCAAACATAAAGGTTAAACTTAATCAGTGCCAAAGAAGACTTCACATCGCCTTAAAAACTAATAAGGAATCTAATCTGAGAAACTATCTCAAAAACTTAGACCCTACTAAGAAAACAGAATATAGTCTCTGGAAAGCAATTAAGAATATGCAATGCCCTATTGCATATGAGTCACCCATACGCTCTATTGCATATGAGTCACCCATACGCTCTATTGGGTATGAGTCACCCATACGCCTCCAGAATGGTGAATGGGCAAGAAATAATCAGAAAAAATTGAAGCATTCGCCAATCACTTGGAGAATGTGTTTACTCGAAATGATACTGATTCTTCTATTAGTGCTAACATTATAAATAATGTGGTTCCACGCCCAATAAAATTCGGGTTCTCTACCGTGAAAACGACAATCAAAGGTCTAAAGGCAGGAAAATCACCTGGTATAGATAAAATTACTACCAAAATGATAAGTAACCTGCCCAATTCAGCACTAAGAATTATTTTGTTCATCTTTAACTCGATGCTACGTATTGGATATTTCCCTACCTCATGGAAAGTATCCGAAATTGTTATGATACCAAAACCGGGAAAAGATGTCACTCAAGTGACATCATACCGTCCCATTAGCCTGTTGTCTATATTCTCAAAACTTTTTGAAAAGTTATTACTTGAAAGCCTTCTTGAACACCTCAACGATAATTGCATTATTCCTGACCATCAGTTTGGTTTCAGAAGAAAGCACAGCACTATCGAACAGGTACATCGAATAACTACTCTTATTCGGAAGGCCTTCGAGAGCAAGCAATATTGCTCAGCATTATTCATAGATATTTCTCAAGCTTTCGATAAAGTCTGGTACCATGGACTCAGTGATGCCAGGAGATTTTTTTCAGAAATCCCTACGCTTATGAGAAAAAATCCCTTTTTTCCCTACACCCACTTTTTATTTTCCCTACATTTTTCCCTACACTACTTTTTTCCATTTTTTTTCAAAGTTTATCTTAAAAAAATACAAAAATAACATCAAAAACTAAAATATTAGCTCCGTTTTATAATATACATATATGTATTTTTTTTTTAATTTTTAGGAATGAGATTTCTAGAATTTAAATTTTAATTTTTTTTTTCTTTCAATTTTACATCATACAAATCTTCTAACCCTGACTCTTTAGTTAAGATTAAAAAAAAAACAATTGAAAGATTTATGGCAGTATATCGAATCGTGATAAAAATTTATTTTATGTGCCTCCAACAAAAAAAATTTCATAAAATAATTATTTTAAATAAGGTTTACTTTTGCGTTTACTTTTTGCGGTTTACTTTTATAAATTTTCAGAACATTAAATTCATTTTTTCAATCCTGAGTTACTGCATTAAGCCCCCGACTACTCTATCTATAAGGAGTCAGAATATATCGCCCTACAGAATTGGCATAATCCAAAAAGTCGTTTCAAGAAAAATGGATATGAATATTTAATGACATTTAACTATTTTTTTAATAACTTTTAAACAAATCAAGGGGTTTTAAAAATCCAGATTCAGATAGTTGAGGTTAATATGTTTCTCATCTAAATTGAAATTAAATTTTTAGTTGTCTAATATTCACAAAAACGTGGGTTTTAGTTTTTACGTTTACAAAAAATCGATTTCACATCGAAAATAATAGACATATTTGAAATTTCATAAATCTATATGAAAGATTTTAGTATGTCGCATGTTTTGAAGACCTTAGTTCAAGAAAGCCGAATTAGAAATTACAAGCGGAATTTTTACTAACGATACACTTAAAACTGATTTCATTTTTAATTTAAAAGTTTAATACATGAAAGAGTATATTTTTAGTTGTTAAAAACTATGAAATTGAAAAATCCCTACAATTTGACAATAGTAAGAAATCTTTCCCTTTTTCCCTACACGTGAAATTTTTGAAAAAAATCCCTACAAAAAGGGAAAAATCCCTACACCTAATACACAAAATTATCACATTACTACCTGCGAATGTTCACAAACTGCTTAAAAATTACATATATGAAAGATCTTTTCAAATCAGATCAAAAGATGTGATCTCTTCACTGCTGGAGTACCCCAGGGGAGTATTCTAGGTCCGTTCCTATATATTTTATATACTGCATATATGCCAACGAGCGCACTGACTCACACATCTACATTTGCGGACGATACCGCTTTTGTAAGTATACATGAAACCCCTTCAATAGCTTCTGAACAACTCCAGTCTCACATCGGCGAATTGGAAAAGTGGCTGGACAAATGGAAAATAAAAGTCAATGCCACAAAATGTACTCACGTTACATTTACTTTAAGACGGGAAAATTGTACTCCAGTACAGATAAACGAAGCCATGTGAGATATCTTGGTATCCACCTTGATCGCCGCTTAACATGGACTCACCACATAGAAGCCAAGATTACACAGATAAAATTAAAGTCAACTCAAATGTACTGCCTAATTGGACCACGGTCTGCTCTAGACTTGGAGTACAAAGTGCTTTTGTACAAAACAGTTATAAAACCGATATTGCTATACGGCATTGAACTGTGCACAGTGGGGCAGAATCGAAATTTTTTGGAAATAAATCTGGCATTTCTAAACGGCTGATCCGATCGGTATAAAATTTGGCGTGAGCGTAGCCAAGTAGTTTTGAAGATGAACCCTGCAGATGACCCAGGGACGGCGCTGTGGCGGCTCAAAGTAGGGTACCTACGACATGTAAAATTTTTAAACTCGTGCCTCGTTCACTCGTTCACCCAAATACAAAGATTTTTATATTTTCTGAAAGCGCTCGACGAGATCTTGAAAAAACATGCTTGGACATACTACTTATCTCTTATAATATCCGAGTTATAGGCATTTAAAAATTTAGTGATACAAAATTTACCATACCTTGGTCCGCCTTTTTTTGAATACCGGGTGTAATTTTGAACCAAATGGACTTGTTAGTTAGACAACAAAATTTCCAATAATATACAAAAAATTTCAGATCAATATCATTTACAGATCCAAAAATATACGTTTTTTAATTTATAAATTCAAAAAATTTTAGATTTTTGCCGTTTTTTGCCAAAAATGTGTCTTAACTCTTTTATTAATAAAATAAAATATTCTTTAAGAACATATAACAATTTTATAGTTTTCTAAAAGGTATCTTTACGCAGAACGCTTTGACGTAAAAAACTTGTCCTATTTTTTTAAAATGTTGCCACTGCGTCCTTCCGAATATGACCTATTTTTTATCAAAACTTCAACTTTGGGCGACATGTTCTAAAATCCCAAAGCTGGGATTAGAAAACTGAAAGCAGTTTTGGAAACCTCAATATGTTTTCTATTTACTCCAAAAGTATTTTCCCAGCCCTGAAAGAAATGTGGACCCTATGGGCAAAAAAGTAAAAAATCCCATTTTTGTGATTTTCATTCATATTTTTGGGAATTGCGGGATGCCCTTTGACCTTTTCAATTTTTTTTTGCATTTTCTTATTTGAAATGACAAATTTAACAAGCGTTGAAAATCTCATTGAGTTTTGTTCATAAATAAAGATTTTGTCATATATTACATATTTGTTTAATTTCTAAAACTATGATTTATATCAAAATTTTAATAGGGTCGCAGATAGCTACAACAATTTAGTCCATATTTATCCCTTAATATATTTTTTAGTTAGATATGGAAATTCTCGATTCTTTACAAAAATTTTCAAGCCAATATCTCAATTACATTCAAAAATATGTTCATTTAAACCTGTATCCTTAAATTTCATATTTTTCATATTTTAGTATTAAATATGACAGAACATATTTGAATCTTATATTTACCTATTTTCTATTTGTTTGCTTAAATTTTCAGAAATTTATAACTATTTTTTACCTCAATTTTTTCGACAGATCATTTCGTTCTGTTTCGTTTATGATCATGTAGGTAAAAATATACAGGTAATGATAATTTCGATTCATTCACTAATAAGAAATATCAATGACTGAATTACAGGTTATAGTAATATAGTCCTAATGTTAATAGGTAGACAATTCGTAATTTTTTACTTTGGAATACCTGTATCGGAAATGACAAGAATTGGTATATAAGTAAACTTCTCAGATTTTAAGTACCATATTTAATAAATCTACAATGAAGATTACATTAAAGTACGAAGAGTTGTGTTCCGTTTTATGGAGTGTATCTTCAAAAGGGCCAGAAAGAATTGAAGACATTTCAAATTATATAAAAACTACATATAGTAGAAAAGTAGACAAAACAGGCATATCAAAAATTGAAAACTTTTTGATGTAAAAAGTAAGTCTGTGGATGGAAATTAAAAGAAATTTCGATTAAAATTTTGTAGTTGGATGGAAACTACTACGGAAATCTCAACTTACAACACATCAACAGGAGCGCCTTGCAAGTCATACGAAGACTTATGTTCAAGCTCAAAAAAAAGAGGGTCACACAAAAACTTTTTTCAATCTCAAATGAGGAAATTGCTGATACATTTAACGAAATGCTGATAAAGGAAAACCAACCTATGGATGCCGTACATATTGCAACTATTCTTCCTAATGCATCACCAAAACGACTTAAGCGAATTGTGGAAAGTATACCAACTCCAACATCACAATCAAATTTTACTGGAGAGGAAGCAATAGCGCTTATGTTGGAACTGGGTCTCAGTCGAAATAAGTACCAAATATTAAGGAAAGCTCTGCATGAAAAAGGACACAATATATTACCATCATACAAGGTGATCCAGGAAAAAAAACAAACTATCCTACCATCACCTATTGCTGTTAATGATGTGGAAGCTTGTATTGATATATCATCTTTGCTCGAAAACACAGCATCAAGAATTGTGTCAGACTTTTCAGAAGACCAACTAAAGAAAATTCATAATTGTGATGTTGTCTTAATGTGTAAGTGGGGATGTGACGGTTTATCAGCACTTCCAGAATACAAACAAGCTTGTGGAAATCGGACATTAGCAAACTACAAAAGTGTATTTATGTCATCATTAGTGCCATTACGAATTCGTTCATATTCCCTTAATCCATCATCGTCAAGCATCGGAAATTCATTTGAAGATATATGGATCAATACAACTCCGGGTTCAAAAAATTTTTGTAGACCCATTGGATTTGAATATATAAAGGAGTCAAAGAAAACAACAAAAGATTTAGTGGAATATTTAAAAGATGAAATAAATGCACTGGAGCCCATTTGCATAAAAATAAAGGAATTCTCTATTAACGTATCATATCAGCTAAGCTTAACAATGATTGATGGAAAGGTCAACAATGCCATAACAGAAACTTCTTCCTTATTACTTTTTACACATAGCATACGACCTGAAATCAAGACCTGAAATATAGAAGTGTGCCAGAGAATCTTACTAAATCAACAAAAAATAATGAAGAATTGAAAGAACTGAGAGCTGCGGAAAAAAGCAGAATCCAAGAAGAATTTAAAGTTCAGATGGGATTAAACATCGACAAACCACTTCCAAGTTGCGGTAGTACAAATGACGGTAATACGGCGAGAAGGTTTTTTCGTGATTTTGAAATTACTTCAAAAATAACTGGAATCGACAAGGAGTTGCTTCGAAGAGTTAACACTATTTTAATGGCACTGAATAGTAAACATAAAATTAATGGAAATCGATTTGGGGAATATACATCTGAAATTTCTAAATTACTTGTATCTCTGTATCCATGGAGGGAACTAACACCAACAGCACACAAAGTATTGTGTCATGGTCAAATAATAATTGAATCGAATATTCTTCCACTTGAATATTCTTCCACTCGCCCAGGAAGCGAGGAATCGAGATTTTAAGCATGTACAACTATTCAGCTCAAGAAAATGCTCCAGGCAATCACAGAATGAAGATATTTTTAATAGTTTACTTCTATCTTCTGATCCTGTTTTTTCAACTATGAGAAAAAGATGGATTTGTTATGAAACTCTATCATCTCAAAACAAGGAAGATTTAAAGGACTTATATTACCTTCTGGATATGTACATATACCGATATGACAGATTATTTTATAGAAAATAAGTAGTGTTAGGAATTAACTATATAAGTAGGTTGTAAGAATTAATTGTATTATGTTTAAGATAAACAGTTCAAATAAAAAAAGCTATTATACTAACTGATGATATTGTAATAAATTGTGTTTTATATTTCGGTGGGCGGGAAAGGTGGTTTGTGTGGGGTGATTTAGGTGTTGTTGTGCGTGGCTCATAATAAAATTATCATTTTTTATTGTATATACAATGTTATAGTCTTTAATAAAATAATTAACTAAATAATTTTCAAAAATTGTCCAAATATTTTATGTCAATGTCAAAGTATACTGGTGCCATACCAAAAAATACATTGAGCTCGCATAAAACGGAAAAGATCCAAACGGGAATGGACCGTTATGTCACTTATACAAAACGTAAGTCGAGCCCTAGGACTTCAAAATTGGAACCAAATCCAAAACAGGCGAAAACAAATTCGGTAAGTCAAAATCGTTTTGCACTCCTTGATAACCAAGAAAGTGAAAAAATACCATCCATGCCTTTAAAAGACTGCAAGCCACCTCCCTTGTATTTGCACGAACCTACCACCAATCTATTGGGTTATAAGTTGTCCCAAC
This sequence comes from Lucilia sericata, assembly GCF_015586225.1. Taxonomy (NCBI): domain Eukaryota; kingdom Metazoa; phylum Arthropoda; class Insecta; order Diptera; family Calliphoridae; genus Lucilia; species Lucilia sericata. The sequence continues at coordinate 154,791 of NW_023994761.1, forward strand.
TTGGCAAAGAAAATTTCCACGTAGTCTCTCTACGCAAAGGAAACATTCAGGAAACAAAAATACAGACTTATTCAGAAAAGTCTTTTAGGACAATAGTTGATAATTTTGATTCTGAGAAAAGAAATTATTACACGTATCAACTAAAAAGTGCAAAGGGTTTGACAGTAGTTATCAAAGGGTACAGACAGCTCTGTACCAACTGATGACATTAAAAATGCGCTAGAGTCTGAAGGTTATGAAGTGAATTCCATTCACAATATATTTAACAAGGACAAAATTCCTCAACCAATGTTTAGAGTTGAAATTACTTTTAACTCTTCACAATTGAAGAAAAAGGGTGATACTCATCCAATATACAGTTTGAGATATCTTCTTAATCGCAAAATAACTGTAGAGGAACCAATTAAGCACAGAGGTCCTCTTCAATGCCTAAATTGCCAAGAGTTCGGTCACACCAGAACTTTCTGCAAATTACCATCTGTTTGTGTGAGATGCGGAGACATCCATAAAACCCAAGTAACTGTGGCCCAAATCACACTGCAAACTATCGCGGATGTCCAGTATATCTACACATCCAACAATCAAATAAGGCCAGAAGACTTTTATATGCTCAATATAAAGCTTCTAACTTCACAAACCTTCCTAATACTTCTAGTGCTCAATATAAAAGTATTACAAATAAAAGTAATCAGAATAAATCGTACGACAAAAGATGGCTCCGTTACCCAAATGAATGCAAAACAAACTTCTAGAGTCCAATATAGAATAATGAAAATTTGCACAAAAATAATGAAAATAATACCCCATTATTTTCATATGCACATGCATTAAAAAAGGGTGTACCCGCACCCGAAACAAATTCTCAAAGCTCTATTGAGAATCGAATTCAAACCATGAACAGTTTCATGGCAAATATGCAAAATATGTTTCAACAATTAATGCAGAATCAAAGCATGCTCATGCAGATCCTGCTAAATAAAAAATGAATTCGCTAAGAATTTGTTTTTGGAATGCTAACGGCCTTAGCCAACACAAGAATGAAGTAGAACAATTTCTGCTACTTCAGGAAATTGACGTACTACTCGTCTCTGAAACACACTTTACCCTAAAGAATTGTTTCAGAATTAATGGATACTATACTTAAACATCCAAGTGGCAGAGCCAGTGGTGGAACAGCTATTTTAGTGAGAAAAAATATTAGACATTTCCCAATGCCAGAATACAAAAAGGACCATATCCAGGCCACCTCTATAAATATACCCGATAGTAGAGTTACAATATCTTCAATATATTGTCCTCCTAGGTATAATGTTAATCGAGAACAAGATTCATAGCAGCTGGTGATTATAATGCAAAACATACGTTTTGGGGCTCTCGCAGACAATTGCTAGAAGCAATATTGCATAACAGACTAGATGCCATATCTAGTGGCCAACCTACCTATTGGCCTACAGACCTCAATAAGATTCCCGATCTAATTGACTTTGTTGTAATCAAAAATATAAAACGAGAATTTATTTCAGTGATCCCTTCACTGGACCTTTCGTCAGACCACTCGCCTACATTTTTAACGTTATTAGAAACCCCAAATAAATTGGAAAACTATTGTTCTTGTTTCCCTAACAAGGAGACGAACTGGTTAAAGTATAAAATGTATGTTAGCTCACACTTGCCACAAAACATTTCATTGAAAAATTACCATGAAATACAATCCGCTGTCGATATATTTACGGATATCTTACAAGATGCTGTCAAAGTGTCTACACCCCCAGTCACCTTGGGAGAATACAAAAATTCGAAATGTCCTAGAAACATTGAGTCTCTTATTAAAGAAAAGAGAACACTCAGACGTCAATGGCAACAATCGCGATCTCCAAACATAAAGGTTAAACTTAATCAGTGCCAAAGAAGACTTCACATCGCCTTAAAAACTAATAAGGAATCTAATCTGAGAAACTATCTCAAAAACTTAGACCCTACTAAGAAAACAGAATATAGTCTCTGGAAAGCAATTAAGAATATGCAATGCCCTATTGCATATGAGTCACCCATACGCTCTATAGCATATGAGTCACCCATACGCTCTATTGCGTAAAATTCGGGTTCTCTACCGTGAAAACGACATTCAAAGGTCTAAAGGCAGGAAAATCACCTGGTATAGATAAAATTACTACCACAATGATAAGTAACCTGCCAATTCAGCACTAAGAATTATTTTGTTCATCTTTAACTCGATGCTACGTATTGGATATTTCCCTACCTCATGGAAAGTATCCGAAATTGTTATGATACCAAAACCGGGAAAAGATGTCACTCAAGTGACATCACACCGTCCCATTAGCCTGTTGTCTATATTCTCAAAACTTTTTGAAAAGTTATTACTTGAAAGCCTTCTTGAACACCTCAACGATAATTGCATTATTCCTGACCATCAGTTTGGTTTCAGAAGAAAGCACAGCACTATCGAACAGGTACATCGAATAACTACTCTTATTCGGAAGGCCTTCGAGAGCAAGCAATATTGCTCAGCATTATTCATAGATATTTCTCAAGCTTTCGATAAAGTCTGGCACCATGGACTAATACACAAAATTATCACATTACTACCTGCGAATGTTCACAAACTGCTTAAAAATTACATATATGAAAGATCTTTTCAAATCAGATCAAAAGATGTGATCTCTTCACGTCGAAAAATATCTGCTGGAGTACCCCAGGGGAGTATTCTAGGTCCGTTCCTATATATTTTATATACTGCATATATGCCAACGAGCGCACTGACTCACACATCTACATTTGCGGACGATACCGCTTTTGTAAGTATACATGAAAACCCTTCAATAGCTTCTGAACAACTCCAGTCTCACATCGGCGAATTGGAAAAGTGGCTGGACAAATGGAAAATAAAAGTCAATGCCACAAAATGTACTCACGTTACATTTACTTTAAGACGGGAAAATTGTACTCCAGTACAGATAAACGAAGCCATGTGAGATATCTTGGTATCCACCTTGATCGCCGCTTAACATGGTCACACTATACTTAAACATCCAAGTCGCAGTGCCAGTGGTGGAACAGCTATTTTAGTGAGAAAAAATATTAGACATTTCCCAATGCCAGAATACAAATAGGACCATATCCAGGCCACCTCTATAAATATACCCGATAGTAGAGTTACAATATCTTCAATATATTGTCCTCCTACGTATAATGTTAATCGAGAACAAGATTCATAGCAGCTGGTGATTATAATGCAAAACATACATTTTGGGGCTCTCGCAGACAATTGCTAGAAGCAATATCGCATAACAGACTAGATGCCATATCTAGTGGCCAACCAACCTATTGGCCTACAGACCTCAATAAGATTCCCGATCTAATTGACTTTGCTGTAATCAAAAATATAAAACGAGAATTTATTTCAGTGATCCCTTCACTTGACCTCTCGGCAGACCACTCGCCTACATTTTTAACGTTATTAGAAACCCCAAATAAATTGGAAAACTATTGTTCTTGTTTCCCTAACAAGGAGACGAACTGGTTAAAGTATAAAATGTATGTTAGCTCACACTTGCCACAAAACATTTCATTGAAAAATTACCATGAAATACAATCCGCTGTCGATATATTTACGGATATCTTACAAGATGCTGTCAAAGTGTCTACACCCCCAGTCACCTTGGGAGAATACAAAAATTCGAAATGTCCTAGAAACATTGAGTCTCTTATTAAAGAAAAGAGAACACTCAGACGTCAATGGCAACAATCGCGATCTCCAAACATAAAGGTTAAACTTAATCAGTGCCAAAGAAGACTTCACATCGCCTTAAAAATTAATAAGGAATCTAATCTGAGAAACTATCTCAAAAACTAAGACCCTACTAAGAAATCAGAATATAGTCTCTTGAAAGCAATTAAGAATATGCAATGCCCTATTGCATATGAGTCACCCATACGCTCTATTGCGTATGAGTCACCCATACGCCTCCAGAATGGTGAATGGGCAAGAAATACGTCAGAAAAAATTGAACCATTCGCCAATCACTTGGAGAATGTGTTTACTCGAAATGATACTGATTCTTCTATTAGTGCTAACATTATAAATAATGTGGTTCCACGCCCAATAAAATTCGGGTTCTCTACCGTGAAAACGACAATCAAAGATCTAAAGGCAGAAAAATCACCTGGTATAGATAAAATTACTACCACAATGATAAGTAACCTGCCCAATTCAGCTCTAAGAATTATTTTGTTCATCTTTAACTCAATGCTACGTAGTAGATATTTCCCTACCTCATGGAAAGTATCCGAAATTGTTATGATACCAAAACCGGGAAAAGATGTCACTCAAGTGACATTATACCGTCCCATTAGCCTGTTGTCTATATTCTCAAAACTTTTTAAAAAGTTATTACTTGAAAGCCTTATACTACACCTCAACGATAATTGCATTATTCCTGACCATCAGTTTGGTTTCAGAAGAAAGCACAGCACTATCGAACAGGTACATCGAATAACTACTCTTATTCGGAAGGCCTTCGAGAGCAAGCAATATTGCTCAGCATTATTCATAAATATTTCTCAAGCTTTCGATAAAGACTGGCACCATGGACTAATACACAAAATTATCACATTACTACCTGCGAATGTTCACAAACTGCTTAAAAATTACATATATGAAAGATCTTTTCAAATCAGATCAAAATATGTGATCTCTTCACGTCGAAAAATATCTGCTGGAGTACCCCAGGGGAGTATTCTAGGTCCGTTCCTATATATTTTATATACTGCATATATGCCAACGAGCGCACTGACTCACACATCTACATTTGCGGACGATACCGCTTTTGTAAGTATACATGAAAACCCTTCAATAGCTTCTGAACAACTCCAGTCTCACATCGGCGAATTGGAAAAGTGGCTGGACAAATGGAAAATAAAAGTCAATGCCACAAAATGTACTCACGTTACATTTACTTTAAGACGGGAAAATTGTACTCCAGTACAGATAAACGAAGCCATGTGAGATATTATGGTATCCACCTTGATCGCCGCTTAACATGGACTCACCACATAGAAGCCAAGATTACACAGATAAAATTAAAGTCAACTCAAATGTACTGCCTAATTGGACCACGGTCTGCTCTAGACTTGGAGTACAAAGTGCTTTTGTACAAAACAGTTATAAAACCGATATTGCTATACGGCATTGAACTGTGCACAGTGGGGCAGAATCGAAATTTTTTGGAAATAAATCTGGCATTTCTAAACGGCTGATCCGATCGGGATAAAATTTGGCGTGAGCGTAGCCAAGGAGTTTTGAAGATGAACCCTGCAGATGCCCCAGGGACGGCGCCGTGGCGGCTCAAAGTAGGGTACCTACGACATGTAAAATTTTTAAACTCGTGCCTCGTTCACTCGTTCACCCAAATACAAAGATTTTTATATTTTCTGAAAGCGCTCGACGAGATCTTGAAAAAACATGCTTGGACATACTACTTATCTCTTATAATATCCGAGTTATAGGCATTTAAAAATTTAGTGATACAAAATTTACCATACCTTGGTCCGCCTTTTTTTGAATACCGGGTGTAATTTTGAACCAAATGGACTTGTTAGTTAGACAACAAAATTTCCAATAATATACAAAAAATTTCAGATCAATATCATTTACAGATCCAAAAATATACGTTTTTTAATTTATAAATTCAAAAAATTTTAGATTTTTGCCGTTTTTTGCCAAAAATGTGTCTTAACTCTTTTATTAATAAAATAAAATATTCTTTAAGAACATATAACAATTTTATAGTTTTCTAAAAGGTATCTTTACGCAGAACGCTTTGACGTAAAAAACTTGTCCTATTTTTTTAAAATGTTGCCACTGCGTCCTTCCGAATATGACCTATTTTTTATCAAAACTTCAACTTTGGGCGACATGTTCTAAAATCCCAAAGCTGGGATCAGAAAACTGAAAGCAGTTTTGGAAACCTCAATATGTTTGAATCTTATATTTACCTATTTTCTATTGTTTGCTTAAATTTTCAGAAATTTATAACTATTTTTTACCTAAATTTTTCGACCCGAACCCGAAACAAATTCTCAAAGCTCTATTGAGAATCTAATTCAAACCATGAACAGTTTCATGGCAAATATGCAAAATATGTTTCAACAATTAATGCAGAATCAAAGCATGCTCATGCAGATCCTGCTAAATAAAAAATGAATTCGCTAAGAATTTGTTTTTGGAATGCTAACGGCCTTAGCCAACACAAGAATGAAGTAGAACAATTTCTGCTACTTCAGGAAATTGACGTACTACTCGTCTCTGAAACACACTTTACCCTAAAGAATTGTTTCAGAATTAATGGATACTATACTTAAACATCCAAGTGGCAGAGCCAGTGGTAGAACAGCTATTTTAGTGAGAAAAAATATTAGACATTTCCCAATGCCAGAATACAAAAAGGACCATATCCAGGCCACCTCTATAAATATACCCGATAGTAGAGTTACAATGTCTTCAATATATTATCCTCCTAGGTATAATGTTAATCGAGAACAAGATTCATAGCAGCTGGTGATTATAATGCAAAACATACATTTTGGGGCTCTCGCAGACAATTGCTAGAAGCAATATCGCATAACAGACTAGATGCCATATCTAGTGGCCAACCTACCTATTGGCCTACAGACCTCAATAAGATTCCCGATCTAATTGACTTTGTTGTAATCAAAAATATAAAACGAGAATTTATTTCAGTGATCCCTTCACTGGACCTTTCGTCAGACCACTCGCCTACATTTTTAACGTTATTAGAAACCCCAAATAAATTGGAAAACTATTGTTCTTGTTTCCCTAACAAGGAGACGAACTGGTTAAAGTATAAAATGTATGTTAGCCACAAAACATTTCATTGAAAAATTACCATGAAATACAATCCGCTGTCGATATATTTACGGATATCTTACAAGATGCTGTCAAAGTGTCTACACCCCCAGTCACCTTGGGAGAATACAAAAATTCGAAATGTCCTAGAAACATTGAGTCTCTTATTAAAGAAAAGAGAACACTCAGACGTCAATGGCAACAATCGCGATCTCCAAACATAAAGGTTAAACTTAATCAGTGCCAAAGAAGACTTCACATCGCCTTAAAAACTAATAAGGAATCTAATCTGAGAAACTATCTCAAAAACTTAGACCCTACTAAGAAAACAGAATATAGTCTCTGGAAAGCAATTAAGAATATGCAATGTCCTATTGCATATGAGTCACCCATACTCTCTATTGCATATGAGTCACCCATACGTTCTATTGCGTATGAGTCACCCATACGCCTCCAGAATGGTGAATGGGCAAGAAATACGTCAGAAAAAATTGAAGCATTCGCCAATCACTTGGAGAATGTGTTTACTCGAAATGATACTGATTCTTCTATTAGTGCTAACATTATAAATAATGTGGTTCCACGCCCAATAAAATTCGGGTTCTCTACCGTGAAAACGACAATCAAAGGTCTAAAGGCAGGAAAATCACCTGGTATAGATAAAATTACTACCACAATGATAAGTAACCTGCCCAATTCAGCACTAAGAATTATTTTGTTCATCTTTAACTCGATGCTACGTATTGGATATTTCCCTACCTCATGGAAAGTATCCGAAATTGTTATGATACCAAAACCGGGAAAAGATGTCACTCAAGTGACATCATACCGTCCCATTAGCCTGTTGTCTATATTCTCAAAACTTTTTGAAAAGTTATTACTTGAAAGCCGTATACTACACCTCAACGATAATTGCATTATTCCTGACCATCAGTTTGGTTTCAGAAGAAAGCACAGCACTATCGAACAGGTACATCGAATAACTACTCTTATTCGGAAGGCCTTCGAGAGCAAGCAATATTGCTCAGCATTATTCATAAATATTTCTCAAGCTTTCGATAAAGTCTGGCACCATGGACTAATACACAAAATTATCACATTACTACCTGCGAATGTTCACAAACTGCTTAAAAATTACATATATGAAAGATCTTTTCAAATCAGATCAAAAGATGTGATCTCTTCACGTCGAAAAATATCTGCTGGAGTACCCCAGGGGAGTATTCTAGGTCCGTTCCTATATATTTTATATACTGCATATATGCCAACGAGCGCACTGACTCACACATCTACATTTGCGGACGATACCGCTTTTGTAAGTATACATGAAAACCCTTCAATAGCTTCTGAACAACTCCAGTCTCACATCGGCGAATTGGAAAAGTGGCTGGACAAATGGAAAATAAAAGTCAATGCCACAAAATGTACTCACGTTACATTTACTTTAAGACGGGAAAATTGTACTCCAGTACAGATAAACGAAGCCATGTGAGATATTATGGTATCCACCTTGATCGCCGCTTAACATGGACTCACCACATAGAAGCCAAGATTACACAGATAAAATTAAAGTCAACTCAAATGTACTGCCTAATTGGACCACGGTCTGCTCTAGACTTGGAGTACAAAGTGCTTTTGTACAAAACAGTTATAAAACCGATATTGCTATACGGCATTGAACTGTGCACAGTGGGGCAGAATCGAAATTTTTTGGAAATAAATCTGGCATTTCTAAACGGCTGATCCGATCGGGATAAAATTTGGCGTGAGCGTAGCCAAGGAGTTTTGAAGATGAACCCTGCAGATGCCCCAGGGACGGCGCCGTGGCGGCTCAAAGTAGGGTACCTACGACATGTAAAATTTTTAAACTCGTGCCTCGTTCACTCGTTCACCCAAATACAAAGATTTTTATATTTTCTGAAAGCGCTCGACGAGATCTTGAAAAAACATGCTTGGACATACTACTTATCTCTTATAATATCCGAGTTATAGGCATTTAAAAATTTAGTGATACAAAATTTACCATACCTTGGTCCGCCTTTTTTTGAATACCGGGTGTAATTTTGAACCAAATGGACTTGTTAGTTAGACAACAAAATTTTCAATAATATACAAAAAATTTCAGATCAATATCATTTACAGATCCAAAAATATACGTTTTTTAATTTATAAATTCAAAAAATTTTAGATTTTTGCCGTTTTTTGCCAAAAATGTGTCTTAACTCTTTTATTAATAAAATAAAATATTCTTTAAGAACATATAACAATTTTATAGTTTTCTAAAAGGTATCTTTACGTAGAACGCTTTGACGTAAAAAACTTGTCCTATTTTTTTAAAATGTTGCCACTGCGTCCTTCCGAATATGACCTATTTTTTATCAAAACTTCAACTTTGGGCGACATGTTCTAAAATCCCAAAGCTGGGATCAGAAAACTGAAAGCAGTTTTGGAAACCTCAATATGTTTTCTATTTACTCCAAAAGTATTTTCCCAGCCCTGAAAGAAATGTGGACCCTATGGGCAAAAAAGTAAAAAATCCCATTTTTGTGATTTTCATTCATATTTTTGGGAATTGCGGGATGCCCTTTGACCTTTTCATTTTTTTTTGCATTTTCTTATTTGAAATGACAAATTTAACAAGCGTTGAAAATCTCATTGAGTTTTGTTCATAAATAAAGATTTTGTCATATATTACATATTTGTTTAATTTCTAAAACTATGATTTATATCAAAATTTTAATAGGGTCGCAGATAGCTACAACAATTTAGTCCATATTTATCCCTTAATATATTTTTTAGTTAGATATGGAAATTCTCGATTCTTTACAAAAATTTTCAAGCCAATATCTCAATTACATTCAAAAATATGTTCATTTAAACCTGTATCCTTAAATTTCATATTTTTCATATTTTAGTATTAAATATGACAGAACATATTTGAATCTTATATTTACCTATTTTCTATTTGTTTGCTTAAATTTTCAGAAATTTATAACTATTTTTTACCTAAATTTTTTCGACAGATCATTTCGTTCTGTTTCGTTTATGATCATGTAGGTAAAAATATACAGGTAATGATAATTTCGATTCATTCACTAATAAGAAATATCAATGACTGAATTACAGGTTATAGTAATATAGTCCTAATGTTAATAGGTAGACAATTCGTAATTTTTTACTTTGGAATACCTGTATCGGAAATGACAAGAATTGGTATATAAGTAAACTTCTCAGATTTTAAGTACCATATTTAATAAATCTACAATGAAGATTACATTAAAGTACGAAGAGTTGTGTTCCGTTTTATGGAGTGTATATTCAAAAGGGCCAGAAAGAATTGAAGACATTTCAAATTATATAAAAACTACATATAGTAGAAAAGTAGACAAAAAAGGCATATCAAAAATTGAAAACTTTTTGATGTAAAAAGTAAGTCTGTGATGGAAATCAAAAGAAATTTCGATTAAAATTTTGTAGTTGGATGGAAACTACTACGGAAATCTTAACTTACAACACATCAACAGGAGCGCCTTGCAAGTCATACGAAGACTTATGTTCAAGGTAAAAAAAAAGAGGGTCACACAAAAACTTTTTTCAATCTCAAATGAGGAAATTGCTGATACATTTAACGAAATGCTGAAAAAGGAAAACCAACCTATGGATGCCGTACATATTGCAACTATTCTTCCTAATGCATCACCAAAACGACTTAAGCGAATTGTGGAAAGTATACCAACTCCAACATCACAATCAAATTTTACTGAAGAGGAAGCAATAGCGCTTATGTTGGAACTGGGTCTCAGTCGAAATAAGTACCAAATATTAAGGAAAGCTCTGCATGAAAAAGGACACAATATATTACCATCATACAAGGTGATCCAGGAAAAAAAACAAACTATCCTACCATCACCTATTGCTGTTAATGATGTGGAAGCTTGTATTGATATATCATCTTTGCTCGAAAACACAGCATCAAGAATTGTGTCAAACTTTTCAGAAGACCAACTAAGGAAAATTCATAACTGTGATGTTGTCTTAATGTGTAAGTGGGGATGTGACGGTTTATCAGCACTTCCAGAATACAAACAAGCTTGTGGAAGTCGGACATTAGCAGACTACAAAAGTGTATTTATGTCATCATTAGAGTCATTACGAATTCGTTCATATTCCCTTAATCCATCATCGTCAAGCATCGGAAATTCATTTGAAGATATATGGATCAATACAACTCCGGGTTCAAAAAATTTTTGTAGACCCATTGGATTTGAATATATAAAGGAGTCAAAGAAAACAACAAAAGATTTAGTGGAATATTTAAAAGATGAAATAAATGCACTGGAGCCCATTTGCATAAAAATAAAGGAATTCTCTATTAACGTATCATATCAGCTAAGCTTAACAATGATTGATGGAAAGGTCAACAATGCCATAACAGAAACTTCTTCCTTCTGGAGATGCTCAATATGTAATGAGAAAAAGTCGCAATTCTCAAATATAAACAAAAGCAGAAGTATTAATGAAGAAGTCCTGTCTTTCGGAATTTCACCACTTCATGCCAGAATACGATTTTATTACTTTTTACACATAGCATACGACCTGAAATCAAGACCTGAAATATAGAAGTGTGCCAGAGAATCTTACTAAATCAACAAAAAATAATGAAGAATTGAAAGAACTGAGAGCTGCGGAAAAAAGCAGAATCCAAGAAGAATTTAAAGTTCAGATGGGATTAAACATCGACAAACCACTTCCAAGTTGCGGTAGTACAAATGACGGTAATACGGCGAGAAGGTTTTATCGTGATTTTGAAATTACTTCAAAAATAACTGGAATCGACAAGGAGTTGCTTCGAAGAGTTAACACTATTTTAATGGCACTGAATAGTAAACATAAAATTAATGGAAATCGATTTGGGGAATATACATCTGAAATTTCTAAATTACTTGTATCTCTGTATCCATGGAGGGAACTAACACCAACAGTACACAAAGTATTGTGTCATGGTCAAATAATAATTGAATCGAATATTCTTCCACTTGGAGAGTTAACAGAAGAAGCCCAGGAAGCGAGGAATCGAGATTTTAAGCATGTTCAACTATTCAGCTCAAGAAAATGCTCCAGGCAATCACAGAATGAAGATATTTTTAATAGTTTACTTCTATCTTCTGATCCTGTTCTTTCAACTATGCGAAAAAGATGGATTTGTAATGAAACTCTATCATCTCAAAACAAGGAAGATTTAAAGGACTTATATTACCTTCTGGATATGTACATATACCGATATGACAGATTATTTTATAGAAAATAAGTAGTGTTAGGAATTAACTATATAAGTAGGTTGTAAGAATTAATTGTATTATGTTTAAGATAAACAGTTCAAATAAAAAAAGCTATTATACTAACTGGTCGGGAAAGGTGGTTTGTGTGGGGTGATTTAGGTGTTGTTGTGCGTGGCTCATAATAAAATTATCATTTTTTATTGTATATACAATGTTATAGTCTTTAATAAAATAATTAACTAAATAATTTTCAAAAATTGTCCAAATATTTTATGTCAATGTCAAAGTATACTGGTGCCATACCAAAAAATACATTGAGCTCGCATAAAACGGAAAAGATCCAAACGGGAATGGACCGTTATGTCACTTATACAAAACGTAAGTCGAGCCCTAGGACTTCAAAATTGGAACCAAATCCAAAACAGGCGAAAACAAATTCGGTAAGTCAAAATCGTTTTGCACTCCTTGATAACCAAGAAAGTGAAAAAATACCATCCATGCCTTTAAAAGACTGCAAGCCACCTCCCTTGTATTTGCACGAACCTACCACCAATCTATTGGGTTATAAGTTGTCCCAACTTGGCAAAGAAAATTTCCACGTAGTCTCTCTACGCAAAGGAAACATTCAGGAAACAAAAATACAGACTTATTCAGAAAAGTCTTTTAGGACAATAGTTGATAATTTTGATTCTGAGAAAAGAAATTATTACACGTATCAACTAAAAAGTGCAAAGGGTTTGACAGTAGTTATCAAAGGGTACAGACAGCTCTGTACCAACTGATGACATTAAAAATGCGCTAGAGTCTGAAGGTTATGAAGTGAATTCCATTCACAATATATTTAACAAGGACAAAATTCCTCAACCAATGTTTAGAGTTGAAATTACTTTTAACTCTTCACAATTGAAGAAAAAGGGTGATACTCATCCAATATACAGTTTGAGATATCTTCTTAATCGCAAAATAACTGTAGAGGAACCAATTAAGCACAGAGGTCCTCTTCAATGCCTAAATTGCCAAGAGTTCGGTCACACCAGAACTTTCTGCAAATTACCATCTGTTTGTGTGACATGCGGAGACATCCATAAAACCCAAGTAACTGTGGCCCAAATCACACTGCAAACTATCGCGGATGTCCAGTATATCTACACATCCAACAATCAAATAAGGCCAGAAGACCTTTATATGCTCAATATAAAGCTTCTAACTTCACAAACCTTCCTAATACTTCTAGTGCTCAATATAAAAGTATTACAAATAAAAGTAATCAGAATAAATCGTACGACAAAAGATGGCTCCGTTACCCAAATGAATGCAAAACAAACTTCTAGAGTCCAATATAGAATAATGAAAATTTGCAGACAAATAATGAAAATAATACTCCATTATTTTCATATGCACATGCATTAAAAAAGGGTGTACCCGCACCCGAAACAAATTCTCAAAGCTCTATTGAGAATCGAATTCAAACCATGAACAGTTTCATGGCAAATATGCAAAATATGTTTCAACAATTAATGCAGAATCAAAGCATGCTCATGCAGATCCTGCTAAATAAAAAATGAATTCGCTAAGAATTTGTTTTTGGAATGCTAACGGCCTTAGCCAACACAAGAATGAAGTAGAACAATTTCTGCTACTTCAGGAAATTGACGTACTACTCGTCTCTGAAACACACTTTACCCTAAAGAATTGTTTCAGAATTAATGGATACTATACTTAAACATCCAAGTGGCAGAGCCAGTGGTGGAACAGCTATTTTAGTGAGAAAAAATATTAGACATTTCCCAATGCCAGAATACAAAAAGGACCATATCCAGGCCACCTCTATAAATATACCCGATAGTAGAGTTACAATATCTTCAATATATTGTCCTCCTAGGTATAATGTTAATCGAGAACAAGATTCATAGCAGCTGGTGGTTATAATGCAAAACATACGTTTTGGGGCTCTCGCAGACAATTGCTAGAAGCAATATCGCATAACAGACTAGATGCCATATCTAGTGGCCAACCTACCTATTGGCCTACAGACCTCAATAAGATTCCCGATCTAATTGACTTTGTTGTAATCAAAAATATAAAACGAGAATTTATTTCAGTGATCCCTTCACTGGACCTTTCGTCAGACCACTCGCCTACATTTTTAACGTTATTAGAAACCCCAAATAAATTGGAAAACTATTGTTCTTGTTTCCCTAACAAGGAGACGAACTGGTTAAAGTATAAAATGTATGTTAGCTCACACTTGCCACAAAACATTTCATTGAAAAATTACCATGAAATACAATCCGCTGTCGATATATTTACGGATATCTTACAAGATGCTGTCAAAGTGTCTACACCCCCAGTCACCTTGGGAGAATAATAAAATTCGAAATGTCCTAGAAACATTGAGTCTCTTATTAAAGAAAAGAGAACACTCAGACGTCAATGGCAACAATCGCGATCTCCAAACATAAAGGTTAAACTTAATCAGTGCCAAAGAAGACTTCACATCGCCTTAAAAACTAATAAGGAATCTAATCTGAGAAACTATCTCAAAAACTTAGACCCTACTAAGAAAACAGAATATAGTCTCTGGAAAGCAATTAAGAATATGCAATGCCCTATTGCATATGAGTCACCCATACTCTCTATTGCATATGAGTCACCCATACGCTCTATTGCGTATGAGTCACCCATACGCCTCCAGAATGGTGAATGGGCAAGAAATAATCAGAAAAAATTGAAGCATTCGCCAATCACTTGGAGAATGTGTTTACTCGAAATGATACTGATTCTTCTATTAGTGCTAACATTATAAATAATGTGGTTCCACGCCCAATAAAATTCGGGTTCTCTACCGTGAAAACGACAATCAAAGGTCTAAAGGCAGGAAAATCACCTGGTATAGATAAAATTACTACCACAATTATAAGTAACCTGCCCAATTCAGCACTAAGAATTATTTTGTTCATCTTTAACTCGATGCTACGTATTGGATATTTCCCTACCTCATGGAAAGTATCCGAAATTGTTATGATACCAAAACCGGGAAAAGATACCGTCCCATTATCCTGTTGTCTATATTCTCAAAACTTTTTGAAAAGTTATTACTTGAAAGCCTTCTTGAACACCTCAACGATAATTGCATTATTTCTGACCATCAGTTTGGTTTCAGAAGAAAGCACAGCACTATCGAACAGGTACATCGAATAACTACTCTTATTCGGAAGGCCTTCGAGAGCAAGCAATATTGCTCAGCATTATTCACAGATATTTCTCAAGCTTTCGATAAAGACTGGTACCATGGACTAATACACAAAATTATCACATTACTACCTGCGAATGTTCACAAACTGCTTAAAAATTACATATATGAAAGATCTTTTCAAATCAGATCAAAAGATGTGATCTCTTCACGTCGAAAAATATCTGCTGGAGTACCCCAGGGGAGTATTCTAGGTCCGTTCCTATATAAAATATATTGCTGTGAGAACCAAAGTTGGTACCCGTGTTTTGGTTCCACCAACAAAAAAAACCAACAAAAAAAACTTATTAATTTTATGTTTTACAATGAATTTATGTTAAATAAAATAATTTTATTATATTAAATGTTTTGTGTAATGTGTTTGTCCGTTAAATTCAAATAGTCGTCTATTGTGAATGATTTGTTTTGTGTAACTACAACTCTACAACAGAGTTGTACCATTCTGTCAAATGTGTGTTTACATGTATGTGTGCGTCTGTGTGCTCGTAGAAAAGTATAAAAGAAAGATCAACAATAATACAAGGGGCAGTTTGATATTGGCTGTTGGTGAGTTAACTAGTTTGTTGGCTAGTTTACTTATAAAAAAATATAAAAATAACAATGCGGAGTTGGCTTGGCCTGCTTTGTTATTAAATATATTTTTTTAATAATTAGTGCGCGTATTAAGTGTTAAATGTTTATATTTCTCTTTAATTATACTTTTAATAAATATGATTTTTTTATAACGGTTAAAGAAAAAATAATCATAATTTGTTTTTATTAATAAATTTCTGTACGATCTTGGACAACGCTGAGCTACCCCAGCTTTGAGGAGAAATTCCGTCGTTACAGTGGCGCCCGAGCAGGGACTTCTTTAAATAAATAAAGGAGTCTTTTAAAACAAATAAAAGGATATATAAAAAAATTAAATATATTTTAAATAAACAACGGACATTTTTTTTAATTATTTGAAATGGAAATTTAATTGTGAAGTGAAAAGTTTTTTTTTGTGAACTGTGTTCGTGTTATTGAGTGTAAAAAAAAAAAAATCAACGGGACATTAAAAGCACAAATCGTAAAAAAAAAATATAAAACCGGGACTACGAACAATAAAAATTAAATAAAAGGAGAGACTGTATAATAAAAGCAAAAGAGTGGAGAAAAAAATATATATTGAGAGATAAAAGCGGTACGGTACGAACAAGTGGATGAAAAATCGAAAATGTAAAAGCGGGACAAAACAAAAAGTTAAATAAATCAGGATCGTGTAAATAAATAAACAAAAAAAAATCAACGAACATTATGAACTAGTGGTGTCATGAAAAATTTTATAACTTAAATATTTTTCGAAATTTAAAACGGGACATATAAAACAAATATATTTTACAGCGCGGTTTAAGTTATATAAATAAATTAAAGTGATACCAAACCAACCTGACTGTCGTGATTTGTGTTTGTGTCGCGTTAAACGTTAGAATAAAATAAATAAATGTATATTTACGCGTGTCGTGGAGAAAATTATTGGGTCGAAAATAATACTATTAAATATAAATTTATAATCGCGGATTTACACTCTATAAAATACGTTTTGAAATAAACTTTAAAAACTTTACAAAATAAATTAAAGTAAAATATTTAACACTGGCTTCATTAAAAAGAAATAAAAATAACATCATGTTGAAAACTTCCTGGGCGTATGCATTACGAAAAGACGACCTGTTATGCTACTTGGACGAGTTTGGAATTCAACCAGCTGGCAGCGTGGAAGAGATGAGAAGGCAGATGGCACAATTTATTGGTAGCCCACACTCTCCTGACCAATTAAACCGGTTACTCGAACTGCATACTGCGGCTAAGTATGAAAATTCAGGTAACTCTCCAAACCCATCAGTGTCACCATCGAAAGCTCCCAAAATTCAAATAAACGGAGAATCGAGCCCACTAAAAATGGAATCAGGTATGTCTGTACAAAATTGTAATCCTGGGAATGATGATTTTAATGAAAATAACGCGCACGGAATTGCGAGATAGGATAAACAATTAATTATTGATTTAGTCCGAAAGTGGGGAATATATTATGACGGAGGAAAAGACCCATTATTGTTTATTGAAAGATTAGAAGAAATGTCGGAATTATATGAAGTCAATAAAAATTTCTTGTCAAACATTATGCCAGAGTTATGCAAGGAAAGAGCATTGATATGGTTCCGAAATAATAATAAACATTGGGATAAGTGGGAATCCTTTAAATCCGATTTTCTTAAATTTTTCCTCTCTGCTAGATACTTTGAAAAATTGGAAGATGACATCCGAAGAAGATACCAACGACCAAGAGAAGTTTTCAAAGATTATGTCCTAGCCCTCCAGAATTTAATGCGGCATGCTGAGATGACTGAAGACCAAAAGTTGGAACGAATTTATCGAAACGCTCAACCCAACTACTTATGGTATATTCATAGAAAAGACTTCAGAAATCTTCACGAGCTGCTATGCCTAGCAGAAGATCTGGAAAGCATTCCAACAGCAAACAACCCACCAAATAACTCGCAACCCACACGATATGAACAACACCGAATGATGACAAACCAAATGCCTGTCAGTTATGATAACTCCATGGAAATAGAACCTGACCTCAGTTACCATCGTCGCCAAACATCAGAAGATGCGACTCAAGAACCACTGACACCTTTAGAATTAACTGATATAAAATGTGATACGAATCGATTAAGCGCACTTGTGAAAGTAGGAGCAAACACCTTAATCGCTACGATTGATACGGGAGCAACCAGCAGCTATATTAGCGAAAATTTAGCTGAAAAAATGTTTACTGCCTATCCAAAAATCAACACCAACCTAGAGGTCATACTAGCCGATGGATCAGTAAACAAAATATGGAGCGCTATTCGGACACCTATAAAAATTGGTCAGGAGACACAAACCATAACGTTCCTGATCATGCCAACAGCCATAGAAGAGATGATTATCGGACTAAATTTACTGAAAATCTTCAAGACAACTGTGTCATTTGGCGGTCTATCATTGTATTTAGACGAAACATCATCAACTATTGACCCAACATGCATGGTAATAGTAACTAAAAATACCGCGGAAAACCAATGTGTAACATCCCCAGAAGTAATTGAGGTAACCCCCTCCGACCATATTTCACATTCAAATCCCTCGGATGAACAACAGGAAATAACTAATCCGGTGAGTGTATCCATTCCAACGACAGACTGGACCAATAATACTGACAACGTCACCGAAAACCAGGAAATAATTAAAAAATTTATTGAAGATGAATTACAGGAGTTTAGAAATATTCGCGGACCCACGAATCTAACCGAACATAAAATTATAATGCAGGATGACCGTCCCATTAAAATTAGATATGCTAATCGAAACCCCGCGATGCAGTCAATAATAGATAAAGAAGTTAACAAATTACTCGCAAAAGGATGTATAGAGCCCTCATCAAGTCCATATAGTTTCCCAATAACTCTAGCCAAGAAGAAAAATGGATCATGGAGACTTTGTATGGATTTTCGTCAACTAAACAGCCGTTCTTCCCCCGATGCTTACCCTCTACCGCGTATAAATCACATTTTGGATCGCTTAAGAGAAGCGAAATTTATCAGTTGCCTCGATTTGGAAAACGGTTATTGGCAAATACCAATGGCAGCAGACAGTAAGAAGTATACGGCATTTACAGTACCCGGCCGTGGACTATATCAATGGAGAGTGATGCCCTTTGGTCTTCATTCAACACCGGCAACATTCCAGCGAACACTCGATCAAGTTATTGGAGCAGACATTTGAACAACATGTCCAGCACCTGAAGGAGGTTTTCCGACGATTACGAGAAGCCAAACTAAAGATAAACCCGGAAAAATGTGAATTCTTCAAACGCGAGACTAAATACTTGGGACACGTTGTATGTGACGATGGTATCAAAACGGACCCCGATAAAATAGCAGCCATCTCCCAAATGCAACCTCCTAAAACCTTGAAGGATGTCAGAAGATTTTTAGGAATCACGTCCTGGTACAGACGCTTTGTTCCCGACTTCGCGAAATTATCCCAACCGTTAACGTCATTATTGAAAAAAGGAAAACATTTTAAATGGAACAAAGAGCAACAAACAGCATTCGACGAACTAAAACAAAAATTAACAGAATCTCCAATACTGGCTTGCCCGGACTTTTCAAAAACATTTCATCTTCAAACTGACGCAAGTGATTTTGGACTTGGCGCAGTACTCACCCAAGAACTTGATGGGTCGGAACGAGTCATTGCCTACGCAAGTCGTCACTTAAATCAAGCGGAGAAAAATTATACTACGACGGAGAAAGAATGTCTAGCCATCGTATGGGGTATAAGAAAGATGAAAATGTACTTAGAAGGATATAATTTCATAGTTATCACGGATCATTTATCGCTAAAATGGCTAAATTCTATAGAATCACCAACAGGCCGATTAGCCCGCTGGGCTCTAGAGTTGCAGCAATACCAGTTCTCCATACAGTACCGAAAAGGATCTCAAAATGTGGTCGCCGACGCGTTATCTCGACAACCTTTAGAAACTTTTCAGAGAATGGTAACTAGTGAGCAGAAAATAGAATGTCCATGGAAAAATATCCTGATTTTGTAATAATAAATAATTCTCTTTACAGACATTTTCCACGTAACCACAACGATGAAGACTGCCATCCATGGAAACTTTGTGTTGGTATTAATGACAGAGAACGTGTATTGAAAGAGAATCATGATGATCCAACAGCTGGCCATCTCGGAATTCGGAAGACTATAAATCGCGTATGTAATCGGTACTATTGGCCAGGCTTGTTTAGAGATATTACCCGTTACGTGAGAAAATGTCAGTCTTGTCAAAAATACAAAGTTAGCCAACGCAAACCAGTCGGAGAAATGTTGATAAGATTACCCGAAGAACCTTGGGCCACAATCTGCCTAGACTTTGTAGGTCCATTACCACGAACCAAACATGGAAATACAATGATACTCGTGATAGTAGACCGATTTTCAAAATGGACGGAAATTATACCCCTATGAAAAGCCACATCAGAAAATTTAATAAAAGCCTTCAGAGAACGTATATTGTCGATATTTGGTGTTCCAAAAGTAGCCATTACCGATAATGGTACTCAATTCACCAGTAAACTATTTCAAAAATATCTGGAAGACATTGGAGTCAAACTACAGTACACAGCACCCAATACCCCCCAGCAAAATCCTACCGAACGAGTTAACAGAGTTATAAAAACAATGATATCACAATTTTCCGAAAATAAACATACTATTTGGGATGAATTAATACCAGAAATAACGTTGGCTACAAACACAAGTCTGTCGGAGACAACCGGTTATTCGCCAGCCTTTATAATTCAAGGTCGAGAACCTCGACTACCAAACGCGCTATTCGATGAAGTGACCAACGGAACGGGAGAAATAGCTCAAGATCCGAAAGATAAATCTATTCGACTACAGGAAATATTTAAAATCATTCAGAATAAATTGATTAAGGCTAGCCAAGATCAACTACAATCTAAGTTGGCCAAGAAGTGTTAGTCCGTCAACACCAGCTATCTAAAGCAGTGGACCAGTTTGCCGCAAAACTAGCTCCAAAATTTGATGGACCTTACACTATAGTAGAAATGCCTTCAAAGGTCATCGTAAAACTTAAGGGTCGTGATAAAGGAGACATCAAAACTTCATATATAAACGATATCAAACCTTATTTCAATATTTAATTCATTTTATATTTTTATTTACAAAAATAAAAAAAATTACCACTAATAACTTTTACAATGCACTCATAAATTTTCCTTTCTATCTTATAGCAAACTATATAAGAAAGAAAAGGAGAAAATGGCAGAAGAGAGAAGATTCCAGCAATCTGGAGAAAACTTTCGGCGACGGTTACAGGAAGAACAATCCAGAGGAAGGCGATCTATTTTATTACCGGCCGACCCTCAACCCTCACCGTCTGCAAATCGCCTCTTTCGCTCGGTTATAAGACCAGGAATCGACTCCACTATGCCATCAGCCGCATTAATTAGACATCGATATGAAGCAACAATGAACGATTTTCCATCGCACATGTCATGGAGAATGCCATCAGTAGCTATAGTCAGCCCCATGAGACAAAACAGCACTCGGCTATCCATATCCAGTACCAGTTCGGAAGTCGAACATGTAAATTTTTCAACATCCCCGGATCATACTGAAAACAACAACAACATTCAGAGATCGCCCTATGCACCTTCAGTTGAGAATATTTTAACTGAATCAGACGAAGCATATCGACTCCTTCGCCAACAATATGAAGACATAGAAAACATTGTTTACCCACACCAACAAAGTTTTTTCCCAATTGATCCGCCGTATTCTGCCGATGTTGATTCTGATGGAGAGCCCGTACAACGAGAACCTTGCCATCTACCTTTGTATCCTCAACATCCTCATCACCAACAACGTCAAGACCTCTACCTCATAAGGAAGAAGATTAACCACCTAAACGTTATTTTATGTCGGTAGATACGGTGGAAAGACATCGGAATGTTCTAGGAGATCTTAAAATGGTAGAGGGGGTGATTAGATACACCTACTTGATTAAAAGCACTCCTCAAGAGCAGATCTCGGATCAACCACACCACCCTACTTCACAAGATGAAGCCTTGGAGGCTAGTATGAACCAATCCACCTCAAACGACTCACCAAGAAGAATGATTCGGTTTTCTAGTCAACCTATAGATGAGGGTAGGCCTATAACCCCGACGATCCCAGAATCTTTCAAAGGAACGCTGTACAAGAAATCAAGTTCTTCTGAGGCATCATTTGGTTTCTTTGCAACCGCTGAATCTACCATGTGTCCACCTACTCCAAGGATACCTTGTTCTTAAGAGAAGGATTTCATAACTCCCGGACCCCAGGGGATGACAACATTAGTGTCAGAGAGACCGTTAAGTCTTTTGAAAGTCTGTCCATTACCGGAAGGGATAATCGAGTTACGCAAACATTGCAAACGCTTTCATCATCCACCAAACCGGCATCATCCACTACATCATCATCAGCGTCAACATCGTCGTCATCATCAACATCATCTTCTTCAACATCTTCAACATTATCAGCAATGGAGGTGCGTATCCCAACACCAGACGTAATATTGATAGAGGAGCCAGGACCAGTAACATCTACCAATATAACTACTGCTAGTGAAGAAGGTTCCGAGAAAATTGACTTAGTCGAAAAATGGATCGAGTCACAAAACCAAGAACGGCAACAATCTATGGGAACAAATTCAACGAATGACATTTCCTCTTCAACACTATCGAATACTTTGGAAGATATTGTGGAAGCAGGAAATCTTCCTCAAACCATAATTGATGAACTGTTGTTAAGAATACGCAGCCGTCTCACCTCAACTACTCGTAGAACGAGCATGATAGTAACTCTCGATGACAGTGTTTATCGAATATTATTCCGTCGACCAAATCTCTTCTTGATCAAGCTCATCAACCGAAGAAGGGAAGATGTGTGAGAACCAAAGTTGGTACCCGTGTTTTGGTTCCACCAACAAAAAAAACTTATTAATTTTATGTTTTACAATGAATTTATGTTAAATAAAATAATTTTATTATATTAAATGTTTTGTGTAATGTGTTTGTCCGTTAAATTCAAATAGTCGTCTATTGTGAATGATTTGTTTTGTGTAACTACAACTCTACAACAGAGTTGTACCATTCTGTCAAATGTGTGTTTACATGTATGTGTGCGTCTGTGTGCTCGTAGAAAAGTATAAAAGAAAGATCAACAATAATACAAGGGGCAGTTTGATATTGGCTGTTGGTGAGTTAACTAGTTTGTTGGCTAGTTTACTTATAAAAAAATATAAAAATAACAATGCGGAGTTGGTTTGTCCTGCTTTGTTATTAAATATGTTTTTTTAATAATTAGTGCGCGTATTAAGTGTTAAATGTTTATATTTCTCTTTAATTATCCTTTTAATAAATATGATTTTTTTTATAACGGTTAAAGAAAAAATAATCATAATTTGTTTTTATTAATAAATTTCTGTACGATCTTGGACAACGCTGAGCTACCCCAGCGTTGAGGAGAAATTCCGTCGTTACACTGCATATATGCCAACGAGCGCACTGACTCACACATCTACATTTGCGGACGATACCGCTTTTGTAAGTATACATGAAAACCCTTCAATAGCTTCTGAACAACTCCAGTCTCACATCGGCGAATTGGAAAAGTGGCTGGACAAATGGAAAATAAAAGTCAATGCCACAAAATGTACTCACGTTACATTTACTTTAAGACGGGAAAATTGTACTCCAGTACAGATAAACGAAGCCATGTGAGATATTATGGTATCCACCTTGATCGCCGCTTAACATGGACTCACCACATAGAAGCCAAGATTACACAGATAAAATTAAAGTCAACTCAAATGTACTGCCTAATTGGACCACGGTCTGCTCTAGACTTGGAGTACAAAGTGCTTTTGTACAAAACAGTTATAAAACCGATATTGCTATACGGCATTGAACTGTGCACAGTGGGGCAGAATCGAAATTTTTTGGAAATAAATCTGGCATTTCTAAACGGCTGATCCGATCGGGATAAAATTTGGCGTGAGCGTAGCCAAGGAGTTTTGAAGATGAACCCTGCAGATGCCCCAGGGACGGCGCTGTGGCGGCTCAAAGTAGGGTACCTACGACATGTAAAATTTTTAAACTCGTGCCTCGTTCACTCGTTCACCCAAATACAAAGATTTTTATATTTTCTGAAAGCGCTCGACGAGATCTTGAAAAAACATGCTTGGACATACTACTTATCTCTTATAATATCCGAGTTATAGGCATTTAAAAATTTAGTGATACAAAATTTACCATACCTTGGTCCGCCTTTTTTTGAATACCGGGTGTAATTTTGAACCAAATGGACTTGTTAGTTAGACAACAAAATTTCCAATAATATACAAAAAATTTCAGATCAATATCATTTACAGATCCAAAAATATACGTTTTTTAATTTATAAATTCAAAAAATTTTAGATTTTTGCCGTTTTTTGCCAAAAATGTGTCTTAACTCTCTTATTAATAAAATAAAATATTCTTTAAGAACATATAACAATTTTATAGTTTTCTAAAAGGTATCTTTACGCAGAACGCTTTGACGTAAAAAACTTGTTCTATTTTTTTAAAATGTTGCCACTGCGTCCTTCCGAATATGACCTATTTTTTATCAAAACTTCAACTTTGGGCGACATGTTCTAAAATCCCAAAGCTGAGATTAGAAAACTGAAAGCAGTTTTGGAAACCTCAATATGTTTTCTATTTACTCCAAAAGTATTTTCCAAGCCCTGAAAGAAATGTGGACCCTATCGGCAAAAAAGTAAAAAATCCCATTTTTGTGATTTTCATTCATATTTTTGGGAATTGCGGGATGCCCTTTGACCTTTTCAATTTTTTTCGCATTTTCTTATTTGAAATGACAAATTTAACAAGCGTTGAAAATCTCATTGAGTTTTGTTCATAAATAAAGATTTTGTCATATATTACATATTTGTTTAATTTCTAAAACTATGATTTATATCAAAATTTTAATAGGGTCGCAGATAGCTACAACAATTTAGTCCATATTTATCCCTTAATATATTTTTTAGTTAGATATGGAAATTCTCGATTCTTTACAAAAATTTTCAAGCCAATATCTCAATTACATTCAAAAATATGTTCATTTAAACCTGTATCCTTAAATTTCATATTTTTCATATTTTAGTATTAAATATGACAGAACATATTTGAATCTTATATTTACCTATTTTCTATTTGTTTGCTTAAATTTTCAGAAATTTATAACTATTTTTTACCTCAATTTTTTCGACAGATCATTTCGTTCTGTTTCGTTTATGATCATGTAGGTAAAAATATACAGGTAATGATAATTTCGATTCATTCACTAATAAGAAATATCAATGACTGAATTACAGGTTATAGTAATATAGTCCTAATGTTAATAGGTAGACAATTCGTAATTTTTTACTTTGGAATACCTGTATCGGAAATGACAAGAATTGGTATATAAGTAAAATTCTCAGATTTTAAGTACCATATTTAATAAATCTACAATGAAGATTACATTAAAGTACGAAGAGTTGTGTTCCGTTTTATGGAGTGTATCTTCAAAAGGGCCAGAAAGAATTGAAAACATTTCAAATTATATAAAAACTACATATAGTAGAAAAGTAGACAAAACAGGCATATCAAAAATTGAAAACTTTTTGATGTAAAAAGTAAGTCTGTGGATGGAAATCAAAAGAAATTTCGATTAAAATTTTGTAGTTGGATGGAAACTACTACGGAAATCTCAACTTACAACACATCAACAGGAGCGCCTTGCAAGTCATACGAAGACTTATGTTCAAGGTCAAAAAAAAAGAGGGTCACACAAAAACTTTTTTCAATCTCAAATGAGGAAATTGCTGATACATTTAACGAAATGCTGAAAAAGGAAAACCAACCTATGGATGCCGTACATATTGCAACTATTCTTCCTAATGCATCACCAAAACGACTTAAGCGAATTGTGGAAAGTATACCAACTCCAACATCACAATCAAATTTTACTGAAGAGGAAGCAATAGCGCTTATGTTGGAACTGGGTCTCAGTCGAAATAAGTACCAAATATTAAGTAAAGCTCTGCATGAAAAAGGACACATTATATTACCATCATACAAGGCGATCCAGGAAAAAAAACAAACTATCCTACCATCACCTATTGCTGTTAATGATATGGAAGCTTGTATTGATATATCATCTTTGCTCGAAAACACAGCATCAAGAATTGTGTCAGACTTTTCAGAAGACCAACTAAGGAAAATTCATAACTGTGATGTTGTCTTAATGTGTAAGTGGGGATGTGACGGTTTATCAGCACTTCCAGAATACAAACAAGCTTGTGGAAATCGGACATTAGCAAACTACAAAAGTGTATTTATGTCATCATTAGTGCCATTACGAATTCGTTCATATTCCCTTAATCCATCATCGTCAAGCATTGGAAATTCATTTGAAGATATATGGATCAATACAACTCCGGGTTCAAAAAATTTTTGTAGACCCATTGGATTTGAATATATAAAGGAGTCAAAGAAAACAACAAAAGATTTAGTGGAATATTTAAAAGATGAAATAAATGCACTGGAGCCCTTTTGCATAAAAATAAAGGAATTCTCTATTAACGTATCATATCAGCTAAGCTTAACAATGATTGATGGAAAGGTCAACAATGCCATAACAGAAACTTCTTCCTTCTGGAGATGCTCAATATGTAATGAGAAAAAGTCGCAATTCTGAAATATAAACAAAAGCAGAATTATTAATGAAGAAGTCCTGTCTTTCGGAATTTCACCACTTCATGCCAGAATACGATTTTATTACTTTTTACACATAGCATGCGACCTGAAATATAGAAGTGTGCCGCAGAATCCAAGAAGAATTTAAAGTTCAGATGGGATTAAACATCGACAAACTACTTCCAAGTTGCGGTAGTACAAATGACGGTAATACGGCGAGAAGATTTTATCGTGATTTTGAAATTACTTTAAAAATAACTGGAATCGACAAGGAGTTGCTTCGAAGAGTTAACACTATTTTAATGGCACTGAATAGTAAACATAAAATTAATGGAAATCGATTTGGGGAATATACATCTGAAATTTCAAAATTACTTGTATCTCTGTATCCATGGAGGGAACTAACACCAACAGTACACAAAGTATTGTGTCATGGTCATATAATAATTGAATCGAATATTCTTCCACTTGGAGAGTTAACAGAAGAAGCCCAGGAAGCGAGGAATCGAGATTTTAAGCATGTTCAACTATTCAGCTCAAGAAAATGCTCCAGGCAATCACAGAATGAAGATATTTTTAATAGTTTACTTCTATCTTCTGATCCTGTTCTTTCAACTATGCGAAAAAGATGGATTTGTTATGAAACTCTATCATCTCAAAACAAGGAAGATTTAAAGGACTTATATTACCTTCTGGATATGTACATATACCGATATGACAGATTATTTTATAGAAAATAAGTAGTGTTAGGAATTAACTATATAAGTAGGTTGTAAGAATTAATTGTATTATGTTTAAGATAAACAGTTCAAATAAAAAAAGCTATACTAACTGATGATATTGTAATAAATTGTGTTTTATATTTCGAAATTTAACAAATATGTAATATAAGACAAACTCTTTATTTATGAACAAAACTCAATGAAATTTTCAACGCTTGTTAAATTTGTCATTTCAAATAAGAAAATGCAAAAAAAAAAATATTGAAAAGGTCAAAGGGCATCCCGCAATTCCCAAAAATATGAATGAAAATCCCAAAAATGGGATTTTTTACATTTTTGCCCATAGGGTCCACATTTCTTTCAGGGCTGGGAAAATTCTTTTGGAGTAAATATAAAACATATTGAGGTTTGCAAAACTGCTTTCAGTTTTCTGATCCCAGCTTTAGGATTTTAGAACATGTCGCCCAAAGTTGAAGTTTTGATAAAAAATAGTTCATATTCGGAAGGACGCAGTGGCAACATTTTCAAAAAAATAGGACAAGTTTTTTACGTCAAAGCGTTCTGCGTAAAGATACCTTTTAGAAAACTATAAATGTTATTTGTTCTTAAAGAAAATTTTATTTTATTAATAAAAGAGTTAAGACACATTTTTGGCAAAAAACGGCAAAAATCTAAAATTTTTTTAATTTTTAAATTAAAAAACGTATATTTTTGGATCTGTAAATGATATTGATCTGAAATTTTTTGTATATTATTGGAAATTTTGTTGTCTAACTAACAAGGAAAAATTGAGACCATTTGGTCAAAAATTACACCCGGTATTCAAAAAAAAGCGGACCAAGGTATGGTAAATTTTGTATTACTAAATTTTTAAATGCCTATATCTCGGATATTATAAGAGATAAGTAGTATGTCCAAGCACGTCGAGCGACGAGATCTCGTCGAGCGCTTTCAGAAAATATAAAAACCTTTGTATTTGGATGAAAAACAAAAAAATGGCACGAGTTTAAAAATTTTACATGTCGTAGGTACCCTACTTTGAGCCGCCACAGTGCCGTCCCTGGGGCATCTGCGGGGTTCATCTTCAAAACTTAAACTCGAATACTCCTTGGCTACGCTAACGCCAAATTTTATACCGATCGGATCAGCCGTTTAGAAATGCCAGATTTATATCCAAAAAATTTCGATTCTGCCCCACTGTGCTGTGGGGAACAGCCTCCTCATCTAATGTTGAAAAATTACAAAGCAAGCAGTCAGCACTGTTAAGGTCAATAACAGGTGCCCCGTGGTACATTCGCAATAGTAATATTCATAGGGATCTCAATGTCCCCATAATACGCGAGTAGATCAAACTCTCATGTTTAACCTACATGTCGAAACTAATGGATCGCCAAAATCCCCTTGCCAGGGAGTTGCTGTCATTTGAGGGTCATAGACGACTGAGAAGAACGGAAACATTGGATTTTGCCGGATAATCAAATTATCGAGAACTTTGTTGCAGCCGCAATAACTACGTTAGTTATAGTTTAGGTTAAGATTTTAATACTTATTGTAAAGTTCTATATAAGAAAGATTCAATAAAGAATAAATAAAATGAAAAAGAACAAAAATTTTCAGAAGGGAACCTTGTATGGGACCGGCCGCAAGGATGTTATGAACCGATCGAAAAATCTTGAAATAGAATTTGTGTATACAAAACTAATATTTGTGCTAAATTTTGTATCAATTTTGTATGGGAGCTATGACCAATTTTGCATATAAAGACAAAATTTCAAAATTCTGTATCTATATCATTATTTGGTAATGAATATTGCGCATTTAAGTGTTTTTCTGGAGGGGACCTAGTATGAGAGCTATGACCAAATATGGACCGATCGTAAAACAATTTTATAGTGTAATTTATGTATATAAGAGAAATATTTGTGCTAAATGTATGGATATCAATATTTTGTAATGAGTTATGTGCGTTTAAGTGATTTTCGGGAGGGAACCTTGTATGGGAGCTATGACCAAAAATGAACCGATCGTGAAAATATTTTGAAATAACATTTCTGTGTAAAAAAAATAGTATGTATGCCAAATTTTTTATGGGTATCACTATTTGGTAATGAGTTATGTGTCTTTAAGTGTTTTTCTGAAAGGGACCTGGCATGGGAGCTATGATCAACTATGGACCGATAAGAAAACAATTTTACAGTAATATTTCTGTGTATATGAGCAATACTTGTGTCAAAATTTATATGGATATTTTAATTTAGTAATGAGTTATGCGCGTTTAAGTGATTATCGGGAGGGGACCTTGTATGGGAGCTATGACCAATTATGGACCGATCCGAAAAAACTTTCATAGTAATATTTCTGTGTATATGAGCAATACTTGAGTCAAACTTTATATGAATATTTTAATCTAGTAATAAGTTATGCCCGTTTAAGTGATTTTCGGGAAGGGTTCTTGTATGGGAGCTATGACCAATTATGAACCGATCGGAAAAAATTTCATAGTAATATTTCTGTACATATGAGCAATACTTATTCCAAATTTTATATGGATAACTTAATTTAGTAATGAGTTATGCGCGTTTAAGTGATTTTCGGGAGGGGACCTTGTATGGGAGCTATGACCAATTATGGACCGATCCAGAAATTTTTTTCCCTCAATGAATTCTATTGACATAAGATTTTAATTTGTAAAACATTCTGACGGAAGTTATTAACAAAAAACTCATTTTCCGGGAATTTGTACTTTTGTATGTGAGGTATATGAAATTATGGACCGATTCCGCAGGAATCAAGATCTTGTGTAGAATCGAATGTATGATGACTTTCATGAAATTATCTTGCATAATTTTCGAGAAAATTACATCAGAATGTGTAAAAAATGCTAATTTTTTCGGAGTTGTCTTAAATTTTGATTCACAACTTTTCCCGATGCGAACCGATTTTGCTCATTTCCAATACCAAACTGTACCGGATAAAAATGAATACTTTGGCTGAATTTCGTTAAATTCCATTG
The DNA here is from genome assembly GCF_015586225.1 of Lucilia sericata. NCBI lineage: Eukaryota > Metazoa > Arthropoda > Insecta > Diptera > Calliphoridae > Lucilia > Lucilia sericata. Next base: position 185,313 of record NW_023994761.1, read on the forward strand.
CTTCGTTTTAACGTGAACGTGTTTTACACAGACAGACGGATGGACAGACATAGCTAAATCGACTCAGAATTTCATAAGGACCCAGAATATATATATACTTTGTTGAGTCTCAGACAGACGCGGATCCAGCTCAAGCGTTTGGGTGGGGGAACTTTTTTTCGCTCGGTATATATTTTGGTAGTGACGATTTTACTTGATTTTGATGATTATAAGCAATTTTTGATATGAAAGTTTTTTCGTTAAAATAAACCGAGAGATATCAAAAATTATCGATTTTTTAGATTTTTACTAAATTTAAGGTATTCCAAAATTTCCAAATTCATTACAGTTTAGATTTTATCGAGGATCAAAATTTATATTTTTAAGATTTTTTTCAAGAAGCATAAAATTTAAAATTATATTATACTAGATTTTTGTACCCGACGTTGCCCGGGGTTTTAAGTGGTTTCATAACATTATACTTAAGTATTCTCCCGTTAGAGTAAATTAAAAAATATGATTTATGTCCATAGATCAATTTCTGAAATTTTTCAACATTCAGAAATATAAAAATTTCGTTGATTTAAATAACATAACATTGCATTTACGAAATGAAAAAATTGTACTCATTTTACTCCTCACTAAGAGATTACTTCACAATTTTTTTTCCAATTTACAAAGCTAAAAGATTCCAAAATTATAATTCTAATACTATCTAGTTAGGTAAAACCATAACATATATATATATTTAACTTAGGAGAAAGAATAATTCTTGACTTAAAGCATAAAGTGATAGTTTATCCCTAACTTAATCATGTTTCAAAAAATGCTGAAGGTCTCCTTATGAAGAAACTCCTTACAATTTCTTTGTGATCTTATAAAGCTATAAAAGAAATTTCATTGAATATTTATAAAAGGTACCGACACAGTACAAAAATACTACCCATACCTCTTTCTCCATTGAATTATTCAAATTTATGTATTTTGTTTAATATATTTTGTATCATTTCAGAAATCGATATTGTAAAACATATATTAAGAAAATCACGACAGAGAGGAACCTTTCCCTCTTAAATGATGTTTTGCAAAAACATTTTTGAAAAACACATTCTTTGACCGATTACGGAAAAATATTAATAAAAAAATAAGTACAAAAAAAATTTAGCAAAGGAACACATAATTAGCCGTTTTTAATTAGCCGTTTAGATTGAATTTCTTTTTCCTGTTTTTCCCTCTAGGGGTGGACTTTCGAATACACATATCTCTGAAACTAAAAACTCATCGTCTAAAATATTTTTACTTTATAACGAAAAAAAAAATCAGACTATAACATAGAAGTAAACATTTTTCCTTTTTTTCGCCTTTTCTCCTATTTCGAAACGGAACTTTGCTACATAATACATATTTTAGACACTTTAAACAATAATTAGACAATAATTAGTATTTACTCCCAAAAGTACGAATTTTGTCTCTTTTTCATCTACATACCCCTTCTTGTCCCTTCTTATCCATGTTTTGGAAAACAATATAGTATATCACACGATATATCTAACTACATATGTTTCAAATTAAGTGTAATTAAAAACATTATGCACAAGCAACAGGTCGCAATTTGCAAGATAATTTGATGAAATTTGGCACATACTCTTCCAAGGACGAATCCTATTGAAAATGGTTAAAATCGGACCATTATTTCGCATAGCCCCCATACAATCGCACCCCTGAATATGGCTTTTGAGTTCATAAATATGTTAAATGTTCTTGTATCACACCAAAAATCGGCAAAACTAAGTTTTTTATAATTTTTAATGACACTGCTGATTTTCGTAATGATCGGTCCTCATTTGATCACAACCCCCATATAAAGTCCCCTTCATAAAAGGACTTGATGGTTCAAATTCACTTATAAACACTAATATTACGGCGATATTCTACATAAATAACTTTAATGTAGACGTAAATCCCTTTACCAAAATTTATAAGGATAGGCCCATATTAACCATCTACCCCCATATAACCCTCTTTTAGAAAATCCTTTTTTGTCAATAAATTGTTAAAATATTTCTGAATTAAGGTAAAAATAAAATTAAATGCTTTATTATTAAAAAATAATCAACATTTGTATCATAATCACTGGTGTAGGGCATCATATGGTCAGCCATACCCAACTATAAATTTTTACTTGTTTATTTATTTGTGTTATTTATTCATTGAAGTAGTTTGAATTGTCTGAAAATATGGATTTATTAAGTCTCTTTACGCAGCAAAAACAGATTTCCCTTTTTTACCCGTTTTTTCCCCTAAGGGTGGGATTTCTAAATATATGTACATATGTCTGAGACTATCAAAATCATAGTTTATAATATTTTGGCTTTAGAATAGAAAAAATCGTTCTTAAAGCACAAAAGTACTAATTTTGTCATATTTTCTCCATTTGGCCTATTTCTTTTGTCCCCTTCCGGTCCAATTTTCGCAACGGCACTTTGGTAATATATATTTCTAACAAATTAAGTAGTTTAATCGAAAATGATTTTGCTTAAGGATAGACAAAACCAGTATTTACTATCAAAAGTACTCATTTTGCCCGTTTTTCACCCATTTTATCTGATTTTTCCCCCTCCTAGTCCAATATATAGCCTATAACACTCTCTAAGTATAGATCTAACCATGTTCCAAATTTGAAGAAAATCAGAAATTCTCTTTCCTGTTTGTGTAAAAAATTGTTGTTAACCCAAGATCAAATAAAATGTGCCCATTGAGAAAATGTAACTGTTAATTTCTTATGCTATTCAGCAACATCAGTGTTGATAAAAGTTATTCAGCAGCAACGTTTTGTACAAACAGAAAATAACATGGCATATTTATATAAAAACAAGTTAGAGTGCTATACTCAGCTCTGCCGAATCTTAAATACCCTCCACCTTAAACTGGTTTCATAAATTATCAATTTTTATGGATTGATTTAAATTTACTTTAATATTTTAGACTTACTTTCATTACGCCTTACAATATGCAATTAAAAACAAAAGTACCACTTAACAGACTGTTATAGAGCGTACTAAATTTAACCTATGTTCTGTATTTAAAATAATTTCTATATGTGAGAAAAATGTATGGCAATAGTTATAGTTATAAAACTTATATAATTTTGTACGGGAGGTACAATAGATTTTCAACGTTGTTGATCCTATGCAAAAAAAATAAAAAAAAAATTGCTTTTAAATTTTTATTGTTGAACCGAATTTCGACACTTAATTTGATTTAAAAAAAAATAATTATTTATGACAAAAAAAGATAAATCGACCAGGAATCGAACCTGCAATGCTCAGTTTGTTAATTCTTCCTTCCATCCACTACACCACTTCACTATTTTGTCCTGAGTTAACTAATACTTTTCATATATGTTATTTTCTGTTTGTACAAAATATTGCTGCTGAATAACTTTTATCAACACTGATGTTGCTGAATAGCATAAGAAATTAACAGTTACACTTTCTCAATGCGCACATTTTATTTGATCTTGTGTTAACAACAATTTTTTACACAAACATGAAAGAGAATTTCTGTGTGAACATTAGTTGCAAACAATTACGAAGCTAGTAAATAGTGTAGTGGGAATGGCGTAAAACTAGCAACTGGGAGATTTTAAGTTCGAATCCTGTTCGTTTTAGACAGTTTTTATATATTTTTTTCCGAAAAATAATCAATTTTTTAATCCCTATGGGTGGTACAAGAAATTGTGGACTGATTTCGATATATTTGTTCACTGAATGTATTATTTTTCCATGTTCAGAAACTCAGTTTCCTGGACGTAATTCCTAAGAATCTTCCAATCGGTGTTGGTTAAGAATGTTATTTCCGGAATAACATCACTTCCAAGATACTTGGATCTATCTTCGACGAATGCCTGACAATGGCAAAGAAAGTGCTCCAGAGTTTCACTGTCCTCTCCACATGCTCTACATTCGTCTGAATCCGCACGTCCAATTTTTTATAGATGTGCTCGTAATCCTGTGTGTCCACTCAGAATACGTACGTACCATCATATTAACCACAGACTTGCTCATTTTGAGAAGATTTCTCGTCTTGCTCTCATCAGGGTCACCCCATAGAATCTTTGTGGTTCTACCCACCGTTTCATTATTCCAAGAGGCCTTATGGGATTCTCTCATCCATATTTTTAGTTCAGCATTTGTTGCGTCGAATGGTTTTGCGTTTTTCAGATTAACTACATCGAGCTCAGGCACGTCCGATGAATGTGTATAACCTTCCAATGTGTCCAGTATACATTGATGACGTGTCCTATAACCGTTTTTGGCCAGTTCGCCTAAAGTAAAGAGCCGTTCGGCTGTAAGCGCCGCCTCATATCTTATATATGTTTCAATGGGTGGAATATCTAGCAACGTTTCCAGAGCCTTGGTTGAAGTAGTACACATGACACCACTTATACCCAAGCAGCATGTACGCTGAACTCCCTGTAGTAGTTTGATATTGCACTTTTTGTCCAAAGCAGTCCACCAGATTATTGAAGCATAAGCTAGAATTGGTCTAATTACACTTTTATAAAGCCAATTTGTCATAGTAGGACTAAGACCCCATTTCATGCCTATGGTTCTCCTACATATCGCCTAGCGCCGATGTGCCTTGTTGATCCTATCCTCTATGTGGTGTCTCCATTTTAATTTCCGGTCAAGTATTACACCTAAGTACTTAACTTTGTCTGTCACCGGTATCTTCTTGCCCAGGAAGCAAGGTTCAGTATATGTAGAAATTTTTGTCTTTCTTGTGAAAAACAGATTTCCGTCTTCGCCGGGTTAACATTGAGGCCTCTCGGTTGAGCCCAGCTGAAGGCCGTATTCAGAGCCTCCTCAGCTCTTCTACACAAGTAATTTGGATCCTTTCCCTTTAAAAGTATTACGACATCGTCTGCATAGCAGACAGGTCTAAATTCTTTCTCGGTTAGGGTCCTTAGGAGGCTATTAATTGTGGTGACCCAGATTAAAGGTGGCAAAATGCCACCATGTGGTATACCGCGAAATACCTTTTTCCTGATAGTTATATCGTACATCTCGCAGCTTATCCATCTGTTCCTTAGCATGTAGTTGATCCAGTTACGGAGCACCCGGTCAACATAAAACTGGTCTAGGGATTGGATAAGGGTATCAGTGTGCACGTTGTTGAAGGCGCCTTCGATGTCAATGCATACCGCGAGTGTATACAGTTTGTTATCGAAAGATTCACCTATGTAGTGGACAACTTCGTTTAAAGCGGTTTCCACCGATCGTCCCTTTACATAAGCATGCTGCTTATATTTAAGGTCTTTGTATGGTATGCTGCTTTTAACCATGCTATCAACTATCCGTTCCAAGGTTTTAAGTAGGAAGGACGTAAGACTTATCGGTCGATAGAACTTAGGTTTCCCTGGTTTGGGTATAAATATTACCCTTGCATCCTGCCATTTAACTGGGGTATATGCCAATTTTAAGCATGCAGTGAATATCTGTGACAGATGTACGGAAACCAGTCCCGCCTCCATCTGCAAAAGTGCCGGGAAAATTCCATCCGGCCCTGCAGCTTTATAGGAAGCAAAACACTTGATTGCCCCTTTAACCATGTCAGTTGTAATAACTATTTCCGTGTTACCCTCCCCTTCCTCCAATATCGGTTCATCTATGTTATTCGATATACCGGGTGGGAAATGAGAATCCATTAGGAGTTTAATTGTCTCCTCCATATCCTTAAGCCTCCTGCCCGTGTCATCGATCATAGATTTTGGTTGGACATGAGTTTTGGATAGGAATTTTTTTATCTTCGATACGTCATTTACGCTATCTACCTGTTCACAGAAAAGTTTCCAGGAGTCTCGTTTGGCTTTTCGAACGATTTTCTTATATTCACCAAGTTTATTACGATACTCATCCCAGTATACTGCGGCCTTTTTACGCCGTGCCCGGTTAAATAGTTTGCGAAGAGTCTTCCCAAGGTTCCGGATCTCCCCAGTTACCCAGGGTTTTTTCCTGGGTAGATCTCCGCTCTCGCAGAGGGCAGCTGTCCTCGAACGATTCAACCAGGGCACTTGTGAACGTTTCCACTTTGGCATCTATATCCTCTTTATTTCGACATTGAAAAGTGTCCTGACCTAAACGGTTCTTTAGTAAGGTCCCGAACATTGTCCAATTAGTTTTAGACTTATTCCGAAACTTTATCGGCTTTGGTGGTGGCCTTAGATGATCAAAAAAGGAGTGCTCGTCCGAAACTCTCCAATCCTGAATTTCGTTTATAAGCTCTTCTGAACATATAGTTATATCTAATACCTCTTCTCTGATTCTATTGAAGGTAGCTTTATTACCTAAGTTCAATGTTATCAAGTCTTTAGTATTAAGGAAATCCATGAGGGCTTGTCCTCTGCAATTGGTGTTTGTACTACCCCAAGCTACATAGGTTGGCATCACAACCTATTACAATTTTCTTATTTTTTCTTTGTGCCTCTTCAACCAGTTTCATCAGATCCGACGTTGATGGTAGTGTCGGAGAATCGAAAGGCAGGTAAACAGATGCAAGGAATATGTTGCCACGACCTTGCTTCAGCACCGTTGCATCCGATGCATCCGATAATCCTGTTGAGAGGAGAAAACATAAGTTCTTCTGACATAAGATACATGTTCTCGGGCGAGATCCTGTATCAGCGTAGAAAAGTTGGAAATTTACGTGATTTAATCCAGAAACCTTGTTGCGAATCGTCCAAGGTTCCTGGATTAAAGCAATATGTATTTTACCTGTGTTAATTTTAGCCATCAGAGCGTTGGTAGCTGTCTCGCTCCGATGGAGGTTTATTTGGATAACCTCAATCATGGTCATCCATTAAACTGTCTTCCAGCGAGTTGGTGGTCACCTCCTCGCTCTTTGGATTTGACTCCTCCGGATAGCCTGAAGTGGCTATTAATTCAGTGGGTACTGTTGATGGCTCTGCGGTGTCCTTATCAGGCATAATAATAGCAGTGATTTCCTCCTCGCTTTTAGGATTTGAGTCCTCAACATTGCCAGTACTTGCTTATGATGCTTTGGGTACTGTCTAGGTGTTTTAGTGTCCTTGTCGGGACCGGCGAGTTAATGGTAAATTCCTCAATTTTAGGATTTGACTCCTCAACGTTATCAGTAGTGGATACTGATGCTGTGGTCTTAGGTTTTTTAGTGTCCTTTTCGAGGCTTGTTGTAACAGCCCTTCCAATCAGCACCTTCCCAATTTTGAATATGACAGCTTTAGAGGCGAAGTAAGCCCTACCTTTATTCTTGGCAAGGCTAGCCATGGATTTCTGGTCGATACCTATTACAAATAAAGTTCCCTCAGGTTCTTCTTTCCTGTAAAAGACATCCCATTTTTCCAAGGCCAGCTCAGCATTTTGACCTCCAAGAATTTCCAGTATACGCTCATTACTGCCACATCCTTTTACTCTGTTGGTCTATTGGAATTTTGCTTGTCAGATTACCGGCATCGTAAACCGCATAGCAGAGATCGTCCCGGTGCCTACTTCTGGCAAACTTTGGCGTAAGATGGCGGCTCTTTTCCTTTTCCTCGTTTTTCGGGACTTCTTTTAAGATTCCCTTACCTTCGAGGTTGATTTCGCCGACGTGTTCGTCTTCGGAATATCTGGCTTGGCGTTGTCACCCTTACTCGCAGGATTCTCACTTGAGATTCCTTTGAGTGAAGTATGGCTTGGCTTCGACTGTGTATTAGAAGACGGGGAGCTCTTTTTATACCCTTCACCTTCGTGAGAAGGGTATATATAAGTTTGTCATTCCGTTTGTAATTTCTATAATATAATTTTCCGACCCTATAAACTATATATATTCTGGATCCTTATAGGTAGCGGAGTTGATTAAGCTATGTCATTCTGTCTGTCCGTCTGTCTGTCCGTCTGTGTGTTTGTTGAAATCAGTTTTTAGAGGACGAGATATCGGTGAGATCCAAATCTTCAATAGTTCTGTTAGACATGCTTTCGAGAAGATCGCTATTTAAAATCAGCAAAATCGGTCCATAAATACATAAAGACAATTTTTTTCATGCTTTGATATACGCAACAAGAACAACACTGCTTATTCATTTAGCATTTCGTTTCATGTGTTTGGATGGCTGTGTGTTTCATTGCCTTCTGTATATTGTTTTTGTTTCTTGGTGCATTCAGTTTCGTATGTTTGGATGTCTGTTGGTTTCATTGCGTTGTGTATTTTGTTTTTGCTTTTTTTTATACCCTCCACCACCATCAGTGGTGATAGAGGGTATATATAACTTTGTCATTCCGTGTGTAACACCAAGAAATATTCATCTGAGACCCAACAAAGTATATATATTCTGGGTCCTTATCAAATTCTGAGTCGATTTAGCTATGTCCGTCTGTCTGTCCGTCTGTCTGCCTAAAACACGCTCACGTTAAAACTAAGCAAAGGAAGTACACCAAATTCACCGAAAATATTCATTGTTGTCCTAAGCAGTTTGGTATTGAAAATGAGCAAAATCGGTTCATACCGGGAAAAGTTATGAATCAAAATTTAAAACAACCTCGAAAAAAAATAAGCATTTTTTACACATTCGGATGCAATTTTCTCGAAAACTATGCAAGATAAATTCATTCACCAGGAATAAGTTTCTACATGAGAACTTGATCCCTGCTGAAAATTGCTAGAATCGGTTCACAATTTCATATACCTCCCATACAAAAGTACATATTCCCGGAAAATGGGTTTTTTGTTAATAACTTCCGTCACAATGTCGATATCTTTACAAAATTTTACAAATTAAAATCTTATGTCAATAGAATTCCTTCAGAGAAAAAATTTTCTGGATCGGTCCATAATTGGACATAGCTCCCATACAAGGTCCCCTCCCGAAGATCACTTAAACGCACATAATTCATTACCAAATAAAGATAACCATATAGAATTTGGTACAAGTTTTGCTCCCACATACAGAAATATTACTACGAAATTTTTTTTCGATCGGTCCATAATTGGTCATAGCTCCCATACAAGGTCCCCTCCCGAAAATCACTTAAACGCGCATAACTCATTACTTAATTAAGATATCCATATAAGATTTGGTACAAGTATTGCTTATCTGTACAGAAATATTACAGAGAAATTTTTTTCCGATCGGTCTATAATTGGTCATAGCTCCCATACAAGGTCCACTCCCGAAAATCATTTAAACGCGCATAACTCATTACTTAATTAAGATATCCATATAAAATTTGGTACATGTATTGCTTATCTGCAAAGAAATATTACTGAGAAAATTTTTTCCGATCGGTCCATAATTGGTCATAGCTCCCATACAAGGTCCCCTCCCGAAACTCACTTAAACGCACATAACTCATTACAAAATAAAGATATACATATAAAATTTGGTAAAAGTATTGCCCGTATGCACAGAAAATTACTGTGAAATTTTTTTCCGATAGGTCCATAATTGGTCATAGCTCCTGTACAAGGTCCCCTCCCGAAAATCACTTAAAACCACAGTATTGCTCTTATATACACAAATATTATAATGAAAATTTTTTGGATCGGTCTATAATTGGTCATAGCTCCCATACAAAGTCCCATCCCGAAAATCACTTACACGCGCATAACTCATTACTGAATTAAGATATCCATATAAAATTTGGTACAAATATTGCTTATATGCACATAAATATTACTGTGAAATTATTTTCCTATCAGTCCATAATTGATCATAGCTCCCATACAAGGTCCCTTTCAGAAAAACACTTAAAGGCACGTAGCTCATTACCTAATAACCCACAAAATATGTGGCATAAATATTATTTTTGTACACTTAAATGTTATTTCAAATTTTTTTCATGATTGGTCCATTCTTGGTCGTAGCTCTCATACAAGGTTCCCTCCCGAAAATCACTTAAACGCACATAACTCATTACCAAATATACATAAATTAACCTATAAAATTGTTGTACGATCGGTCCATATTTGGTCATAGCTCTCATACTAGGTCCCCTACAGAAAATCACTTAAATGCACAATATTCATTACCAAATAATGATATAGATACAGAATTTTGAAATTTTGTCTTTATATATATAATTGGTCATAGCTCCCATACAAGGTCCTTTTACGAAAATCTCTTAAACGCACATTACTCTTTACCAAATAAAGCTATTGATACAAAATTTGGTACAAATATTAGTTTTGTATACAAAAATTCTATTTCCAAATTTTTTCACGATCGGTTCATAACATGGGTGCGGTCGGTCCCATAAAAGTTTCCTTTCAGAAAATCAAATAAACACTCATAACTTATTACAAAATTACGATATAGATACAAAATTTGACTGAAATATAGCTTTTATGTATGGAAATTTTGCTTAAAGAATTTTTTACGATCGGTCTATAATTGGTCATATCTCCAATACTAGGTCCTGCCCCTAAAAGCGCTTTAACCGTATTTAACTAGTTGCGTTATCCATTTGCGTAGAACAAAATTATATATATGTATTTTGAAAATCCTTAAATCTTTCACACACATGCATACATGCAAATTACTAAATATCACTAAGCGCTATTAAAATATAAAGAAAATGGCGTTTGTAATGTTCAATAAATCTTGGAATTGTAATAGACTTATGCTGTTTAAATCTTGGGATTTTTTCTATTCAAGACATGAGAAAACTTATTTCTACAAATATTTGATCAATTAGAAAAGTATTAATATAAAATTAGCTGGTGGAGGGTATTTAAGATTCGGCTCAGCCGAATATAGCACTCTAACTTGTTGGTGTATTTCGTTTCGTATGTTTCATTGCCTTGTGTATATTGTTTTTGTTTTTTGGTGTATGCAGTTTCGTATGTTTGGATGTCTGTTGGTTTTACTGCCTTGTGTATTTTGCTTTTTTGTGTGTTTATTTCGTTTAGCGTTGTTGTTGTTCGTTTTGCTATTGCTATAATAATGATATAAACGGGAAAATGAAATAAATTAAAATTTTATAGAATTGATATTTTTAAATACACTGTGGTGAAGGGTATATAAGATTCGGCACAGCCGAATATAGCACTCTTACTTGTTCTTCTTAGGTTTATTCTCAGTTGTCAACTCCTCGGGAGACCTGATCCTTTTTGCCTCAGATCTTGTGAGAGAGTCCGATTTTTCCTTTGGAGTGTCGTGGGATTGACTAACTATGATTTCCTGAAGCATCTTTTTCAACTTCCTCCTCTGTGCTCCAGAAAGTTTTTTCTTAGTTATAGGTAGTTTAGCTATGCTATCACTCACCTCTTTCACCATTTGCTCTACTTCATCCTTTTTGGGATTTGCTATAATGGTATTATTATTATCATCTGAGGATTCAGAGTCAGAATAATTTTTATGTTATCTTTGTCAAATCATGTTAGCCAACACTGATTGTACATTTGTTATACAACTAAGTTATGATTTCCTTTTTCTATCATCATGTCTCAACACTTGAACAGCTGATGTCGTAATAAATATTAGGTCTGTTCGCGTACTCGATAATTTGTAACAATTTGCAACAATTGTTACTGGATTCCGTTCGCGTTTGAGCGATACAAATTACAGTTCGTTGATAGAGAATTTTTTGATTTTACTGGATATTTTTTCCCCAGTAAAAAATATCCAACTTATATTCCCAACATATGTTTGTTTTATGAATATGTAAACAAACCAAAGAAATCGGAAATTTGGCAAATTTAAATTTTTTTGAAAGAAATATATAAAATAATAACGCTCGAATATTAAAAAATTATTTGTAATTAGATTTATTTTAATTTTATTTATCATAAATTAGTTTTTAAAAGAGTTTATTTGTTGTGAAAAATCATAACAAATATTGTCAATCTAGCGTTTTTAAAACAATTTAGTTTGTCTTTCTCTTAGCGATTTTGTGTAAATTTTTATTTTAATAATATGTTTGTATCATAAAGTTTTAAAACAATAATATATTTTTAATGATACTATATATTTTGTGAACTTTCAATTATTCAATTATTGGTTTTTTTGAGATTTCATCAAAAGGGCATTACTAATCTTTGTTTATAAACAAAAACTTGCACATTTTTTTTTAAATTGGCTTTCGCGTACTTTTTTGGATATTTTTTTGATTGAGAGTAAATTAAAAATTACTCTCTGTCATAAAGTTACTGGATATTTCTTACAGGAAAGTACGCGAAAAGACATATTATTGCGAGCGATAGTCAATTTCTTTACGTAAAGCTTACGTACTTATGATTTTTAAAATTTAAAACTTCAAAAATGGAGCTTTTTCACATCTTTTGCTCTTAAAAACTAAGTTAACGAAGTGATCGGGGAAAACTAAAAATATATTCGTACTATATGGACTATAACAAAACGGAATTGGTTTATGAGAACCCGTGCATTTTTTTGGTGTATCACTGTGAAATTATTTACACAAAACCATAATTAACATTTTCTCGGTATTTTTTTATGTCTATCTTTTTTTGTTTTGTCCAGCTTTTTAAAACCCGATGTCCATCTTTTTGCGAATCGGAATCTGGCAACCCTAGTTTCACCCCTATATTTTTGCCAGTGGCATGCTGTACATATTTTAAATTTTACAGCATATTTCCGCATATTTTACTCATAATCGCATTTTTTATTGCATATTTCGTTCTTTACACCTAACTTTTTAAAATTTTTGATAATTTTTTTTTTAATAAAAACAGATTGAAACATGTTTTTTGAAAATTAATGAATAGCAAATGTTTTTAATTTTCTTATTATATTTTTTAAAAGTTTAAGGCCCATTATTATAACTTGGCAATAACTAAAGATAGGATTTTATAACCCCGATAATTTGTATCTCGTTATTATATGTATACGGGAAGGTAAGCTGGCGGAAAGGTCTCCGTGTGCTTTACCGATGTCCTTTAACTAAAGTACAATTCAAAAGACTAGAAATGAATTATCTGCATTATAAAATCCTACCTTTAGTTATTGCCAAGTTTTAATAATGGCGTAAATAAAATTTTAAACCCATTCCCTAAAAATAAATTCATAAAGTTAAATTACTTTTTGATGACACAAGAATGAAGCTTGTTTAAAATGGTTGAAATCGGTCTACAACCGTACCCCTCGAATTGGCCTCTCGAGCTCAAAATTATGTTAAATGTTTCAGTATCTCTACAAAAATCGGCACAATTGTCGTAATGATCGGGCCTCATTTCATCCTTGCCCCCATACAAAGTCCCCATGAGAAAAGGTCTTGAAAGTCAATAATTCACTAGTATCACGATAAAATTCTGCATAAATAACTTTAATATAAACGTAAATCCCTCTACCAACATTTATAAGGATAGGCCCATATTTACCCTTGCCCCGTATAACACTCTTTCAGAAAATCACTTTTTTTGTCAACAAATTGTTTAATGTATAGCAAAAGAATTAAGTATCTTAATCCTTTCCTAGAAAATTACACAGGTCGACAAAATTTGAAAGAGAAACCCAGAGACCAAAGTTTACTTTTCTGAATTATTTTAAATATTTTTGAGTGCTTTTCATATTAATATTGAAAATAAAATTTCCGTCCGAGATACTGAATGCGGGAGTAAAATAAAAGTTTAAAAAATTGAGACAAATAAATTTGTCATAGAATAAAGGCAACATTGAGTTTTTGTAAGTTTATGGTTGTTCCAAGCTTTAGGTTAACATATCTCGAAGAAACATGGATATATGACGGAGGTTAAACCTTTTTTTAAGTCGACAGATTGGACTTTCAGATAACATAACGGATTTTATAAATGAATGGTTCTTCCCGCTTTTATAAGGTCTCAAAAATGGTAAAAACTGTGTTTTCATTTGGAAAATGGGAAATTTTAAGTGCACATTTTGTTTATTTTTAGAGCATATTTTTAGTTTTTAAGAGCATTTTTTATGCGCATAAAACACTTTTTTAGAGCATATTTTTGATTGCCCTGGCAATGAGTTATGTGCGTTTAAGAGTTTTTCGGAAGGTAACCTTATATGGGAGCTATGACCAATTATGGACCGATTCAGAAAATTGTTTCTTTATATGAATTCTATTGGCATAGAATTTAAATTTGTAAAATTTAGTAAAAATATCGGCATTATTTCGGAAGTTATTAACAATAAATTAATTTCGGGGAATATGTACATTTGTATTGGAGGTATATGTAATTGTGAAGCGATTTTTCCGATTTGTAACAATGTTGATCCTGGCACCAAGAGTTATATCTCTGATAAAATTCATCAATTTATGTGCTGTAGTTTTTGTAAACAAGTAAGAGTGCTATATTCGGCTACGCCGAATCTTAAATACCCTCCACCAGCAGGCTACTTTTAATTAAAACCCATTTAGCTATCTAATTTTTAGAGAACTTGGCAACATTTTTGTTTCCGTATTGAGAGTACTAACATTTATGCATATGTCGAACTAATTTTTATAAGTCCAGAAAAAAATTATATTAATAGGCCAGTTCGAAAACATGTTAATAGAATGATTTATCTATACACAGAACATACTCATGTCGAATTTTATCCATATATAATCATTTAACAACGAATGGGCCGATCCGGAAAAAAATTCCGTAGAATGATTTATATACACAAAATACACATCTATGTCGAATTTTATACCGATAACTTTGATTGTAAATGTGCATATAAGGCAATTTATAATGATTTACAGTGATGTTCGATGAAATAGAGCAACCATCACGTTCAAAGTTTCTCCCCTTTTAAAATCTCTCCTACAAAGAATAGAGTTGAAAAACTAACTGAAATGTTGTATTGATCTGTTATGAATGTAATAGCATTATTTTTTCAATAATTTACGCGTCGCTATTCGTAATTTTAATGAAAAAATAGAGCCAGTTTGCAAAAATATAAAAATTTAACAATTTGTAGACAATTTTCAAATTGAAATAGATCCAAATAGTAAGTTTAATGCTTTTTATTATTATTTTAAAAGAATCTCATTAAAAAATTATAATTTGGAGAACAAAAGGGGCAGAGGCAAACATTGAAGGCGATACAGCAGAAAACGATAAAAACACTCCTTGATCTAGGAAAGGGCTATAGACAAACTGTTGAAATAATTAGGTGCTCCAAGAAAGTAATAGAAGGTAAGTTTAAGCCAAAAAATATGGAGAAGAAATAAAAAATTACATCTTTTTTTAAGCGAAAAAATCATACTCATGCAGAGGATGACACTTTTGTGTGCTCCGTATAACCTTAAAAGGGAATATAATTTAGATGTTGCCAGCTTAATAGTAAGACCTCGCATGTATAAAATTAATTAAAAGGATAAAATTAGTAGAAAAGTAGTATATGGTACTTTAAAGATACTGAAAGAAAAAACAAAATTTTTCAAAAACATTTGAAATCTCCCCTTGAGCAGGAATCGAAATATTTTGTGGTCAGATGTAAAAAAGTATATTTATTTTATTCTGATATGATCCGTATAGCTATACGTAGACGTTCCAACACCGGATTTTGTCCCCAATGTGCTATGAAGATCATTGAACATGGTGGCGGATACGTAATGGTATGGGGTTATTTTTTCTTGTTTGGAACATGGTCTCTATTTCGGATTGAGGGAAGATAGGACTGTAAATATCCCATAATTATAATTAATGATGCTATGCTGAATGAGAAATAGCACTATTTAAGGAGATTCCTACTATTGTGTCCTCAAAAGCGCAATTTTTTTACATGACTCCATATTCTTGCTCCAAAAAGAAGTGTTATTTTTTATTCTGTCTTGATATTTTCTGGTTTAAACTTATTTTTACAGTTTATACTATTTTTTTGGACCAAAGAATTATTTCAACAATTTGTCTTGAACATGACGTATTTTTATAATTTTTCTGCGGTCTCGCCTGCAAAGTTTGCTTCTGCTTCTTTTTGATCTCAAAATTATTGTTTATAATGAGATTATATTAGGATTGTAATAATAAGCCTTAAACTTACAATTTGTATCGATTTCAATTCGAAAATTGTCTACAAATTGTTAAATTTTTATATTTTTGCAAACTGGCTCTATTTTTTGTCACACCATTTTATATAGCTTAATTTAAAATTTCATTAAAATTACGAAAAGTGACGCGTAAATTATTGCAAAAATAATGGTATTATATTCATAACTGATCAATACAAAATTTCAGTTAGTTTTTCCAACTCAATTCTTCATTGGAGGGATTTTAAGTAAAAAGAAACTTCGAAAGAGGAGGTGGCTCCATTTTTCGGAACATCACTGTATATGCAAACAAAAAAATCAAGTTTAATTTTACTGCAATAGATTTATCAATTAATGAAATATGTGCGTTTAAGTGATTTTCGGAAGTGGACTTTATATAGGAGCTATGACCAATTACGGGCCTATCCGGAAAAATTTTGTAGAATGATTCATATGTGCACAAAACATATTTGTGTCGAATTTTATTAAGATATCTTTATTTGATCATGAAATATGTGCGTTTAAGTGATTTTTTGAAGTGGACCTTATATAGGAGATAGTACCAAATATGGACCGATCCGGAAAACATTTTGTAGACTGATTTATATGCTCACACAACATATTCAAGTCGTACTTTATCCCGATAGCTTTATTATTCAAAGAAATATATGCGTTTAAGTGATTTTCGTAAGTGGACCTTATATGGGAGCCTATCAGGAAAAAATATCGTAGAGTGATTCATATAAAGACAAAACATATTTGTGTCGAATTTTATCAAGATAACTTTATTTGGTGAAATATGAGCGTTTAAGTGATTTTCGGAAGTGGTCCTTATATGGGAGCTAAGAACAATAATGGACCGATCCGTAAAACATTTGGTAGAATGATTTATATGTACACAAAACATAATAAAGTCGAATTTTATCTCTATAGCTTTAGAATTCAATGAAATATATACGTTTAAGTCATTTTCGGAAGTGGGCTTTATATGGGAGCTATGACCAATAATGGACCGATCCGTAAAGAATTTTGTAGGATGATTTATATGTACACAAAACATATTCAAGTCGTACAAAACTTCGTAGGGTGATTCATATAGAAACGAAATACATATATTTGTGGCGAATTTTATCAAGATAACTTTATTTGACAATGAGATATGACCATTTAAGCGATTTTCGAAAGTGGGCCTTATATGAAAGCTAAGACCAATAATGGACCGATACGGAAAAAAGTGGTAGAATGATTTATATGTACACAAAAAATATTCAAGTCGAATTTTATCTCTATAGCTTTAGAATTCAATGAAATATATGCGTTTAAGTGATTTTCGGAAGTGGGCCTTATATGGGAGCTATGACCAATTATGGTCCTATCCGGAAAAATTTTCGAAGAGTTATTTATATTTAGGCAAAAGATATTTGCCTTATATGGGAGCTACGACCAATAAGGACCGATCCGTAAAAAATTTGGTAGAATGATTTATATGTACACAAAACATATTAGAGTAAACTAAAAAATATGATTTATGTCCATAGATCAATTTCTGAAATTTTTCAACATTCAGAAATATAAAAATTTCGTTGATTTAAATAACATAACATTGCATTTACGAAATGAAAAAATTGTACTCATTTTACCCCTCACTAAGAGATTACTTCACAATTTTTTTCCAATTTACAAAGCTAAAAGATTCCAAAATTATAATTCTAATACTATCTAGTTAGGTAAAACTATAATATACATATTTAACTTATGAGAAAGAATAATTCTTGACTTAAAGCATAAAGTGTAAACTATCACTTTATGCTTTAGGTCAAGTCCCTAACTTAATCATGTTTCAAAAAATGCTGAAGGTCTCCTTATGAAGAAACTCCTTACAATTTATTTGTGATCTTATAAAGCTATAAAAGAAATTTCATTGAATATTTATAAAAGGTACCGACACAGTACAAAAATACTACCCATACCTATTTCTCCATTGAATTATTCAAATTTATGTATTTTGTTTAATATATTTTGTATCATTTCAGAAATCGATATTGTAAAATATATATTAAGAAAATCACGGCAGAGAGGAACCTTTCCCTCTTAAATGATGTTTTGCAAAAACATTTTTGAAAAACACATTCTTTGACCGATTACGGAAAAATATTAATAAAAAAATAAGTACAAAAAAAAATTTAGCAAAGGAACACATAATTAGCCGTTTTTAATTAGCCGTTTAGATTGAATTTCTTTTTCCTGTTTTTCCCTCTAGGGGTGGACTTTCGAATACACATATCTCTGAAACTAAAAACTCATCGTCTAAAATATTTTTACTTTATAACGAAAAAAAAAAAATCAGACTATAACATAGAAGTAAACATTTTTCCTTTTTTTCGCCTTTTCTCCTATTTCGAAACGGAACTTTGCTACATAATACATATTTTATAAATATGTATTATATACATAAATAACTTTAATGTAGACGTAAATCCCTTTACCAAAATTTATAAGGATAGACCCATATTAACCATCTACCCAATAAATTGTTAAAATATTTCTGAATTAAGGTAAAAATAAATTTAAATGCTTTATTATTAAAAAATAATCAACATTTGTATCATAATCACTGATGTAGGGCATCATATGGTCAGCCATACCGAACTATAAATTTTTACTTGTTTATTTATTTGTGTTATTTATTCATTGAAGTAGTTTGAATTGTCTGAAAATATGGATTTATTAAGTCTCTTTACGCAGCAAAAACAGATTTCCCTTTTTTACCCGTTTTTTCCCCTAAGGGTGGGATTTCTAAATATATGTACATATGTCTGAGACTATCAAAATCATAGTTTATAATATTTTGGCTTTAGAATAGAAAAAATCGTTCTTAAAGCACAAAAGTACTAATTTTGTCATATTTTCTCCATTTGGCATATTTCTTTTGTCCCCTTCCGGTCCAATTTTCGCAACGGCACTTTGGTAATATATATTTCTAACAAATTAAGTAGTTTAATCGAAAATGATTTTGCTTAAGGATAGACAAAATCAGTATTTACTATCAAAAGTACTCATTTTGCCCGTTTTTCACCCATTTTACCTGATTTTTGCCCCCTCCTAGTTCAAGTTCTGAAAAAATATATAGCCTATAACACTCTCCAAGTATAGATCTAACTATGTTCCAAATTTGAAGAAAATCAGTCCAGCCGTTTAGGCGTGATTGACGAACAAACAAACGAAAAGACTTACACAGAGATTTATAATATATATTAGGATTTAACATAGGTTAACATTTGTTTAATTTAGTACGTTCTGTAACAGTCTGTTAAGTGGTAGTTTCGTTTTTAATAGCATATTGTAAGACGCAATGAAAGTAATTGTTATGGTAATTTTGAATCAATCCAAAAAAATTTATAATTTAAGGTGGAGGGTATCTAAGATTCGGCGCAGCCGAATATAGCACTCTAACTTGTTTTATCGATAAATCATTCTGCGAAATTTTGTTCGGATTGGCCAATAATTTGCCATATCTCCATAAAAGGTATATATGATACGTATCTAGAAGTATTTAGATGGGTTTTCATTAAAAGTAGCTTTTATTGATAAATCATTCTGCAAAATTTTGTCCGGATTGGCCAATAATTTGCCATATCTCCATAAAAGAAAGGTATATATGATATCTAAATGGTAGCACCCTCATCACGGAAGCACAATTTAAATTTTCACAATTTATTAAATACGTATCTAGAAGTATTTAGAAGGGTTTTCAATAAAAGTAGCTTACAGGTGGAGGGCATTAAAAATTCGGCATAGCCGAATATAGCATTCTGATTTGGTTTGTGATATCATTTTCTAAACGACTTCATAATCCATAAAATATCGTTTCGTGAAAAATTGCTTTGAATGTTTAATGACATTTTACTATACATATTTTAAATAACTTTAAAAAAATCAAGGGATTAAAAAATTAAGCCATATTATAAAGCGATAGTTATTTTACTGCTAAGAGTTATTTCAGGATCTCTCGCAGGGTATTTGACCAAGTATTTAATTTTATTCTACTATAAGAATTTCACAAGTAACATTTTTTCCTTGTTTTAAATATTCAACACTAATTTTGGTATATTTATAATATTAACCCAGCAAAAACTCGGTAATGGGTTGTACTTCCATAACCACTTATTTTTCAATAACTACTACTTACCGTCTGGATTACTTAGAAGTAATCTACTAATGACTTTCTTATAATCTGATATAGAAGTACTTTATTTTCGGCTGTCATTTTGTTTGCACATTTTATTTAATTGCGTGTTAAAAATTGTGTTTTACAAAAATAAGAACACAAAATTAGATTTGTATGTGAAAACCATTATTTGACACGCAATAAAATGGGTAAGCAGTGGTGCAGTGAGTAGAACATTTGACTAACAAACCGAAGTCCCTGGTTCGTGTTCTAGCTGGCTCTTTTTATTATTAAAAAAACAAAACAACTTGCTCAACAACTGTTTTGTAAGAAAAATTGCAAGTACTTCTTTAACTTCCTATTTGTAAGCGAGCGTAGAAGTACTTACCTCCAATGACATCACAGTATTAAAGTAATGACTTAAAATGCTCATGAAGAAGTAGTGAAAAGAGGTTTTATTAGCTTTCTAACTCATTGCTTTTCAATGTAAGTTTTTTCTGGGAAGTAATACCAGTAATGGAGAGTAACCTCAGTTAATTTGATTGATAAGCTTGTTTAATAAATCGGAAGCCGGAATTATTTGTAACGTTGTTTGACAATAAAAGACGTTATTTCAAACAGAAAATAAAAAAAAGTATATATATATATATATATATATATATATATATATATATATATATATATATATATATATATATATATATATATATCTATATAAATATATATATATATATGTATATATGTATATAAATAAATACATATATTCAAAAAAGTCTGCCATCTTAGTCTTACACGTACAAAATACTACTTCGTAGTAACAGACAGGCGATCACATTGGTTGCACATACATACATACGTTATTTACCTGTACACATCCATTGCCAAAAGTAACGTGTTGCTGCTGCTCTCTTGTTGCCGCATGTAGCACATTGGCTGTTTGTTATACAACGAGTAAGTCAGGCTCAAATTGAGTTTAATTCGTAAAATGTTCTCCAACTCAATGTGGCCCTGTAATGTTGTTACCATGGTTTGTTGTTAAATATCTGATGCGGAACGACTGACTGAATGGCTGGCTTTGCGCTAACAACGCTACGTTTTTATCACAAAACAGTTCTGCTTGAGATCTTTGCGTCTGCGGACAACCTGTCGGATAAAAATAAGTGAACGCAACAAGTGCACCTCTAATACAATTATTATAGTACAAAAGAAGAAAAATAGGAATAATATGCAAAATATCTATATAGCGCGATAAATAAAAAAATATACACTAATATATATGAAAATAAAAATATTTGACTCAATTGAAAATTATACAAATCTATCTAAGAGATACAAAAAAATGCATAAACAAGCCGTACTCGTACATATCTCATTGTATTAAATTAATTTTATCATATTGTTTTAATTAAAACCGATTTAAAAAAAGTGAATGTCAGTTACAAATCAATAACAAATAAAAGAAAACAAAAAGCTTCCAAAATTATAAAAGAAAATCAACAATAACAAATATCCTACATTAAACAAAAAAAATAGTGTTGATGTAATTTTCAAATATTATTAGAGAATAAATTAAATACTTTTGCAACTGGTAAGCAACAATAGAAATTCTTATTCGGATTTTTAAAATTATTGATACATTGATAGTTTCTCCTTTTTATGACGGTGTGTTGTGTGTGTGGTATTATTGGTTGGTTTTGAAAACCTTGTGCGAAACTATAAAGCTTATACGCAGCAAGATATCCTTTCTAATCGCCGGTATACAACATTACACACAATAAAATTCCTAGCATAGTCTGGTTTATTTAAAAAACATAAATGAGTATGTACTCATTCACACTAACGTAGGAAATAAAACAACTTGGGTTTAAATAGAAATAACTTTTTCCAGTTATCTGATATATATATTAATGAAAATTACCTTTTAAACCTTAAATATAATTAACATATTGGCAAAACATATTTCAGCATAATTTAACAACGATTTCTTTACAGAAAGTACCGCAAGTTTAATTCAGACTACTTATTTGCATATTTCTTAGTATTCAATTTTTTTTATTTATTTTTACTATTGAATCTGCCTTCTTGGCCTATATACATATAAATAAGTTTTTAAACCTTTAAATAAAAATTTATATAACTTTCTCTTAACTGTCTCCAGTCTTATTCGATTTTTGACATGGGCAATTCCAAATAGTTTTCGATTCTTACACTCATTAATTAACTCCAAAAAATTATATATATAGTATATTACATTAGTATATAGCATATTCGTATATACAACTAAAAATTTTTATGGTAAAATATTTTACTTTTTCGCAGTTTTTGGAAAAGTTTACGCGCAACACGCGTTAAAATTTCTAACAATATATACAAATTTAAAATAAATCAGATAAAAACACGTTAGAGTTCAATATTCGCCTTTGCCGAATCGTATATTCCCTTTAGTATAGTGTGTTTAAAATAAGTTTAATTTTATAACATTTATATTTATTTTATACTTTCCAACTCTACCTTTACTTTAGCAATAACAAAACATAAAACAATAACTAACGCCAAACGAAACCAAATGGTGTCGTGTCATAATGTCCAGTGCCATAATGTCCATAGACCTTATGACACACCTTAAAGCGACATAATGTCCATGGACATTATGTCACTTTTTTAAAATGTCATAATGTCCATGGACATTGTGATACTTTTAAAATGTCATAATGTCCATGGACATTGTGATACTTTTAAAAGAGAAATGTATTGGAAAATTTGATTAGAATTTAAGAAAGGAACACACTTATCCCGAAAAGAATTGCTCCTAAATTTGGTGTATGTTGCATTGTGGATTCCTTTTATAAAGTGTCCTGGATAGCGCAGGGGTTTTAAACTCTGGGGAATTTCGAATGCCTTTTCGAAAGCCTTTTTAATAGGAAAACAAAATTAGATTTGTATGTGAAAACCATTATTTGACGCGCAATAAAATAGGTAAGCAGTGGTGCAGTGAGTAGAACATTTGACTAACAAACCGAAGTCCCTGGTTCGTGTTCTAGCTGGCTCTTTTTATAATTAAAAAACAAAACAACTTGCTCAACAACTGTTTTGTAAGAGAAATTGCAAGTACTTCTTTAACTTCCTATTTGTAAGCGAGCGTAGAAGTACTTGCCTCCAATGACATCACAGTATTAAAATAATGACTTAAAATGCTAATGAAGAAGTAGTGAAAAGAGGTTTTATTAGCTTTTTAACTCATTGCTTTTCAATGTAAGTTTTTTCTGGGAAGTAATACCAGTAATGGAGAGTAACCTCAGTTAATTTGATAAATTTTTGGATAAATGGACTATTTGAAATCTATGGACTTTCTGTCGCATTGCTCTTGGACATTGTGACACTTTTGAAATTGTCATAATGTTCATGGACATTACGACTCAATTTAGTGTCATAAGGTCTATGGACATTATGACACAGGACATTATGACACGCCACCAACCAAATACGTAAAGCAATAAAACCAACATACAACCACACATACGCTTTTTATGTAAGCGTATGTTGTTTTTTTAAACCATTTTTATACCCTACACCACTTTAGTGGGGAGGGTATATTGGATTTGTGCTGATGTTTGTAACATACAAAAATATTCGTCCTAGACCCACCTTAAAGTATACCAATCGGCTTAGAATCGTTTTCTGAGTCGATTAAGCTATGTCCGTCCGTCTGGCAGGCTGGCTGGCTGTCCATGTAAACCTTGTGCGCAAGGTACAGGTCGCAATTTTCAAGATAATTGGATGAAATTTGGCACGCACGTTTTATTTGACCCAAGGACGAAGCCTATTGAAAATGGTTAAAATCGGTCCATTATTTCACCTAGCCCCCATAGAACAGAACCCCCCGAAAAGGGCTTTTGAGCTCATAATTTTGTTAAATTTACAGATATATCGATAAAATGCGGCACAACTAAGTTTTATAGAAGTCTGGATGACCCTGCCAAATTTCATAAAGATCGGGCCCCATTTGACCTAGCTCCCATACAAAGTCCCCTTCAGAAAATTACTTGAAAGTCCCAAATTAACTTATAAACACAAATATCGCGATGAAATTTAGCACAATAAAATATTATGTAAATATAAATATATTCACAAAATTTTATCGGGCTTGGTCCATATTTGCCCCTAGCCCCCATATAAAGCCTCTTTCAGAAAATTAGTTTTTCATCCATAAATTGCTTAAATGTATCGGAACAAGGGAATATTGAAGATAATGCTTTATGAAAAATAAATCACATTTAATATTCATAACTGGTGTAGGGTATCATATGGTCGGCCACGCCCGACTATACGTTCTTACTTGTTAGAGGTTGTCACGGTTTTTTACTTACATCTCCGTTATTTCTGGACGGGATTTCGCTGATTTCTCGAAAGCATGTCTGACAGAATTATTGAGATTGGATCCCGAAAATATCTGGGGATTTCTCGAAAGCATGTCTGACATAATTATTGAAGATTGGATCCGAATATCAGGGGTCTTCAGAAAATTGATTTCAACAGACAGAAAGACGGACAGACTCGGACATGGCGCTATCTACTCCGATATTCAATATATTTATATACTTTATATGGTAGGAAAAATTTATTGTAGAAATAACAAACGTTTTATTTGAATTAATAACTGAGCACACCTACATAAATTTATGCAGTTTTTGTTAATTACACGTGTACTTACATGTATGTATATATATTTATATTATGTGCATAAAACAAAAAACATACATACATACATACATACATACATACATACATACATACATACATACATACATACATACATACATACATACATACATACATACATACATACATACATACATACATACATACATACATACATACATACATACATACATACATACATACATACATACATACATACATACATACATACATACATACATACATACATACATACATACATACATACATACATACATACATACATACATACATACATACATACATACATACATACATACATACATACATACATACATACATACATACATACATACATACATACATACATACATACATACATACATACATACATACATACATACATACATACATACATACATACATATATACATACATACATACATACATACATAATTTTTGTAATTGCAAATAATGGCAATGCAAATAATAAAGCCCAAAAAGCTAAACAAAATATAAATATTAGCGGAGTTCAGTGTTTAGTGCAAATGGTCTTGTAAAAAATGTTGATAGCTTTTTATTGCAATCCAATAACAAAACACACACTTTTGCAATTGTCACACCATTGCACTTAAAGGGTATAGTTTTTTTGGTGCGTTATTGCGTTTGCAATTCTCTCATTAAAACAGCAGTCAATTGTAAACAACAAAATAAATGAAACTAAAACAATAGAGGCGAAAATTATTCCAAATAAATTAAAAAGGAATATAAATGTTATTTGATTATTTGGAGGAGGCACCAAGTATATAAGTACGTTTTTTTAAACAAATAAGTGTTTTTTTACAAACCGCGGAACTGTTACAAAAAAAAATTAATGTTAGTTGAGGCCGTATACATAAATGGAAAGTTAGGTATCTACAGACCTCTTATAAATAGGCGAAAGTCTTACATTCAGTCCAAGTTATTTCCTGGGCAACCTCTTCCAAATATTATTGAAAAAATCAAACAAAAACTGTCATTAATTGTTGACTTCTGTCAGCTGTTAAAAAGCTTAAATTGCATTGCAAATATCAAAGAAAGAAACCGCTCACAATCGTTAGCAACATATTTGCAAGATTAAACTTTTACAATACAAAACGCATCGAACATCGAATACCGCTATTGTTTATACACGACGCGTCTAGTATAGTTATGTATGTACATAATACATATTTTTGTATTTTTGACCTGTGTGAAAAAGTTTTTATTAATCTATTGTCTTTACCTTAATAAGTACAATACTTATAGCTTTTTTCTACTTTGGAGTATTGTTTGCTTATTTTCACGGGTAGACGTTCTGAAATCGAAAAGTTTTACACTACCTAATAGGGTATTCAAACGATTAATCGTCGATCGGTTAATCGATAAATTTTTGACGATTAATTGTTCGAATAAATGAAAATTTCCAAATTTCAAATAACGAATAAACCGAATAATTTCTATCAATTAACCGATTAAGAAAAACTTACTGCTTAGCAGTAAAATTTATGTATATTTCATACGAAATTCAATATTTTTATTATAAATTTAATTTTTTTATTTATTCCTTTATCTTTTGTCTATATAACGCTATCATTAGTAGTCCCATTTTTATTATATAGGCCTTTAGATGATGTAGCAAAGTTTATGTTTTTAGGTATATTTTTCTAAAATTTTTTTTATTATTTATTACCATAACTTTTTTTGTACGAATCTACAATTTAATACAAATTTCTAAAAATGTACTTTTTCGATACCAAATATACTATTGTTATGTATGAAAAGGTGTTATTTTAAATCAACGCAATTTTTTTATAGATATTTATATTTTTTGCAATTTTTAAAAGTGAAAAAGTACAATTTGGCCACTGATGGCCTCTAAGCGACCATATCCCAAAGATACTCTGAAATCTTCTCAATAACACCAAAATTAAAATGTTTGCCTCCTTTTGACTCTTCGTTATTTAGGCTCACTTTTCTAACGCTCTATGAAATGAAAATATTTACATTTTATTTAAAATCTAATTATTGAATGCGAAATGAATTGATTTAAATAATAAGTTAAATAGTAGAAACTAATAAAATAATAACTGGGTATGCTATTGATGGACGCTTTATTGGTCTTACATTCTTGTAAATAAGTTTTACAAGAATATTAGACGGAATCTGTTTGTACGGAAAAATACACCTGAAAGGTTTTTAAAGCCCAGTACACCGGTATATAAACCACTTATTATCATGTTAGCGATTTTTAGTGACAAAATATAGGAAATAAAACAGGTTTTCGTATAATTCCCTATCCCAAATCCTAAATAACTGCAAACAGAAGTTTTCCTAAAAAAATCCAAAAAAAATTCCAGAAGATGCATTAAATTTAGTCTTTCGCGATAGTAATTAGGATATATGTAAATGTAATAAAAATATTTTGTAAATAAATTTAAAAAAAAAATTTTGGTTTCTAAAATTTTGCAAAAAAATTGCATTAAGTGCAACTTTTTCTTTTTTTACTTCGTGTCTAGAGGAGTTCCTCTATCCATCGATACCCATAATTTATATCAAAACATTATATCTTAGTTAATGCCAAATTTTGTTCAGTGAGACCCCACTGTACAATGTTGGAAATAATGATATCACTTTTACTTCTACAACCAGTTTTGAAGAACATAGTTGTGTTTCTTAAGTATTTCTAATAAGTTTTTCAGCAAAAGTTATAGACTAGCTAATTGGAACGTATGGATTCTGAAATTTGTTGAAAAATCTCAAAAACCTAAAATTAATTAACTGAATTTTTTTGTGTAGGAAAGGATTTCACATGAAAAATAGTTTACAATATTAAAAAAAAGTGATTAAAAAATTTAAATAGAATTGAACTCAAAGAAGTGGAAACTTATAATTTTGTTTGTTATAAGAAGAAAAATATTGTAAAAAAGCAATACAATTAATAAAAAGCATCCCTTAAATCGATTAACCGAACAATTTTGAATTATCCGATTATTAACCGGCTAAAATAAAACCTCAAATAATTATTTGTCGAATAAACCGAATAAGATTAAAACCCGAATAATTGAATACCCTACTACCTAATGTACAAGTGTTCCCATTATCAGCGCTTTATTATATAAAATTTGCAATCCTTCATGTCGTTAACTGAATGAAGTTCAAGACATGACCGTGAAAACAAAAAAATATTCCCAGAACATTTCCATTGTTTTTATGATAATGATGGGTATTTATGTAAGTAGTTTTCAAACCAACATTACTGACCTTGAGCTTAATTTTCCATTTTCATTAAAAATACAAAATAAAATATCGGTGTATGTATGTAAATATATTATTGTTGTCGACTAAAAAGCTTCACTCAGTCAATTCGACTGTCTGTATATTCAAATCTATAATATTTAAAGTTAAAGTACAAGTACAAGTATAAAAAATGTAAAAAGACAAAACACCAATTTGACTGACAAAGTATGTAAATTAATTTTCCCACTAATGGAAAAAGTACTCTTTATTGTACATATGTACGTATACAAATTAAAATATAAATAAATATTACATAAGTATAATTTTTCATACAATATATTTAAATTCAATGATTGAATTTACAATTCAAAATCATCAATTATTCAAATTTGAAACCCATGATAATGCAGTTCTAAAGGATCAAATCGCACACCCAGTGCAAAAGCGACACAACTCAATTTTTTTTTTTTTAATGAAACAAATTTTTTTTCAAATTCTGAAACATAAACAAGTCAGAGTGCTATATTCGGCTATGCCGAATCTTAAATACCCTGTAAGCTACTTTTTATGAAAACCCTTCTAAATATTTCTAGATACGTATTTAACAAATTCTGAAAGTTTAAATTGTGCTTCCGTGTTAAGGGTGCTATCATTTAGAAATCATGTATACCTTTTATGGACAAAATTTCGCGCAATGATTTATCAATAAAAAAACACACTATGTTGGATTTTATCCGTATATACTTATATTTGAATGAAATATATTGGAAAAAGTGACTTAAGGAAATGTACCTTATATGAGAATTATGACCAATTAATTTTTTTTTTTTTAAAGATTTCTTATATACACAAAGTATACTTATATACTTATTCCGATATCTTTATTTATCAATGAAATATGCGATTTTCTAATGCGGATCTTATATGACAGATATGACCAATTATGGACTGATCTGAAAAAAAGTATTTATATCTTTAATTCTAAATTAGTTATGTGCATTTAAGTGATTTTCGGAAGTTGACCTTACATGGGAGCTGTGGCCAATTATGGGCCGGTCAGTAAAAAATTTCGAAGGGTGTTTTATATATACTTTAAATACATTCACGAATTTTATACCGATATCTTCATTCAGTTATGAAAAATGTGCGTTTACGTGATAATGGGACTTATATGGGAGCTATGCCCAATTATGAACCAATCCGAAAAATATTTCGCATAGTGTATACACAAAACATATTTTTGTTGAATATTATTCCAATATATTTATTTCTTAATTAGTTATTTGTATTTAAGTATTTTTCGAAATTTCGTGATGATACCGATATTTTTGCCGAAGTTATTAACGATAAATCTATTTCCGAGAATATGTAACTTTGTATGGGGGCTATGAAAAATTGTGAATCGATTGTTTTGAGTTTGAATATTTTTGATCCCTGGGCAAATGTCCATGGACATTGTGACACATTAAAAACAGAAATGTATTGGAAAATTTGTTTAGAATTTAGGAAAGGGACACTCTTATCCCGAAAAGATATATTGCGTTTTGGATTCCTTTTAAAAAGTGGCCTGGATAGCCGGCCTTGGGTCGGGCGCAGATGTTTTCAACTTCGAAAAGCGGCTTCGCTAAATTAAGACTTTTTTTATAAATGGACTTTATGTCATTATGCTCATAGACATTTTGACACATTATGTCACTGACAAAATGACACGCCACCAGCAAATCGGTGCCAACAATTTTTAATTATTTATAAAATTTATAAATATGTTATATTCTAAGTTTACG
Organism: Lucilia sericata; assembly: GCF_015586225.1. Lineage (NCBI taxonomy): Eukaryota > Metazoa > Arthropoda > Insecta > Diptera > Calliphoridae > Lucilia > Lucilia sericata. The sequence goes on from NW_023994761.1 coordinate 215,159, forward strand.
GAACGTACAGGAGAAAATGTAATTATTTATTCCTTTTCCCCTAGTAGTTACAATTATTTCCACTAAAAAAACCAATTTGGCGCAAAATAAAAAATCTTCTTACAGCTGACCAATTTAAGTACTTGAGTAGTCAACAATGTACATATGTAGAATTCGTGAATATTTTGTACTAAATTATCATGTAAAAACATTTAGCTGATGTCGTCAACACGCTAGCTAGCGCAACAGCTACATAAATGCATAGAAACCTGTCTTTTTAAATGCATTTGAAAGAGAATATAAAATTTACACCCTACAAGTATAAGAGTATTTTGGCGGTCTTTTAATTTACGGATATAAATACATGTATAAATTTTTCCCCTTTTTTGGTGGTAGTTTCTTTTTCCATTTACTGGATCATGTATATGCATACGTTGTACATACTTATTTTTAATACTCTGTGTTTTTGTCTGTCAAATATGTTCTATTTGTATACATATTTATGGGTATATGAATAGCGGATGTTGTTTAATTTATGACGATTTCAAATTCAGAGCTTTGTTCAACCCCAGTTTTTACAAAATTTACGGGCTAAAATCCAAAACAAAAATGTTTAATTGGGCTTACCAACGACATACATATTTACATACCTATGCATGAAATACAATTTTTCCAAAAATACCTTTATTAACATACACACATACATACATACATACATACATACATACATACATACATACATACATACATACATACATACATACATACATACATACATACATACATACATACATACATACATACATACATACATACATACATACATACATACATACACACTAGGGTGATCGACTCGATTTTTCAACCGGTTTTTTCCGCTTTACCAGTGTCGGTTTTTTCTTAATGCTGATTTTTCGAATATCGAATAACCCGGTTTTTTCACTTTTTAAAAACCGGTTTCGAATACTTTTATTTGCTTTGTATTCAAAGATTATTTAAATGAAATTTTTAAGTAAATCATAATACAGCCCGTCTAAAGTTTAAAAATATTCTAGCGTATATTTATCTAAAGCTCCTTTTGTTAAACTTTTTGATTTTCCTAATTAATTAAAAAAAAATATTTGTAAAATTGATAACTGTTCGATAAAATTTTATCAATCTTAAGATTGACTGAAATTTTATGGAAGTGTTGGAATGCCTATCCAAATTTTCTAAACAGGGCTTTTAGAATAAGCTAGGATTACATAGTACCTTATGTTTAACTGAAGTGTCCCATTTGTTCCTATTTTTTTTTAAATCAGACGACTAGATCTAAAGTTATAATCTTTTAAACTGTTAAAAATCATTTCGGGCCATGTTTTATTAATCAAATTTAAACATAAACATTAATTTTTTCAAATTAAAATATATTTTTTTATTTATAATGGAAAACCGCTTAACCGTTTTTTTCTGAATTTGAAAAATATCAACCGGTTTTTTTAAATGTCAACTATTCGAACTATTCGAAACCCGGTTCTGAAGTCATTCTCAAGAAGTAATTTGAATGCTCTTTTTTTGGAAGTTATTCAGAAGTGAAATTGTAGTATACAAATAATTTGACTTAAATTAATATTAATTAGGGTAATAGAAACATTAAGTACAAAAGCCCATATATAACATTTTTTATCTCATAAAAATGTAAGAACAAAAAATATATCTTCAATATTGAAAAAATAGAATTATTTTGCATTTCGGAAGTCTTTAAACACCACTTCCTCAGAATGTAAAAATTCAATTACTGCCTTTTGAAGTGGTGATAAATGTCATTCTTTGGAAGTACTTCGTTTTATTTTTGCTGGGTGTATGTATATCATTAAATCTTTTGAACATTTTTTGCTATTAATTTCTTATATTTTATTAACAATTTAAATATAGTTTTAAACTCACAATTGTATATTATTTCGCAAAAAGCAAACAAAAATATCTAAAATTGCTTCAAAAATATGAAATGATAGTTAAGAATAGTTAAGAATTTAATTTAAACAAGTAAGAGAGTTATACTCGGCTGTGCCGAATCTTATATACCCACCATCAAACCGTATGCCGTAAAAGGAATGCTCCCCTATAAACATCAGGGTGATATTACTCATCAAATTTATTGAGGAGGACCTTACATGAGAGGTAGGGTGAATTATTGACCGTTTTTCATAACATTTTTCATAAAATTTTTTTAGACCGATTTTAGTTCATATAAAATATGTTTACACCGTCCAACAGCATTTTTCACACACGAACCAAACCATATACATACGAAAGCACATAATTTATGTGGTATAACTGCGTACTCTGTTTTTCATTTTCTGATCGTTCGTCCCTTTTAAAGGACTTTAAAGTTGGAGGTACATAGAATTTAAAAAAAATTTTATAAAATATTTGTAGTGACCCTATTATAACAATATAGGTATCAAACGAAAGAGGACAATTCTAATATTTATATCTTGCATTTCGTTTTATTTTTTGAGAATAAAAAGATATAAAAAATATCCTTATAAAAGTTTATCCTTTATTATCCTTGAAATTTTATAATAATTTTTCCCAAAAAATATATTATTATAGGGAATATTTGTGGAAAATTATCTCATTCCGTTCGTACTCTGTCCTGCTTTCAATAGACAGACAGACAGACGGACGAACAAGGACCCAGAATACATACACTTTTGTAGGTCTATGACCAATATTTCGATGTTTTACAAACGGAATGACAAAATCAATATACCCCCACCGTTTTCGATAGTGGGTATAAAAATTTAATAAAGGAATTCCATATAAAATGATCAAAAGCATTCAACAAATGTTATCAAATTATTATATAGACCATTAAGAAATTGAGAATATTGTCTTTGTTTCTACCCCCATACAATGAACCTACGATTTTAAAACTCAATACGTGCCCAACAAATTTTTCAAACATTGTCAACATAATTATCGAAATTTATTTTTAGGGGTGATATACATCCGTATGTACGTACATACTTACATAGGATTTCAATTGATCAGCTAAAAATTATTAAAAAATTATTTTATTTAGTATGTGAACAAAAAATATATAAATGCACAGCGAAGAAAATAAATATGTTGTAGTATTAGTAAATTTAACCGGATATACCTTAAAATAATTTGCTTCATGTCATTTACGCTAGATTACTTTGGTGGCATTCCACAAGTTGTGGAATATTTGTCTTTCTTCTTTCCATTTTAGATATTTTATATAACTTTTCGAAACTACCATATGTTGAGGGCAAACAATGTTAACACGATCATCACGATTTGGGGTTTTATCCTTTCAAACATGAACCTAAGGTTTCTGCTATTTTTGACAAACTCAATTTCTTTCCAAATTAAAGTCGTTAACAAATATTAGTTTTTAATGTTTTTTGCACATATTTTTACTGAATGAACTTGAAATCACAGTAATTTGCGGGGGTTATTAAAATTAAATATATGGTGAAAGTACTGATGGTCATTATGGCTACGAATATAATCGTTTTTTGTTTATTTGATAAGTACATAACTCTAAATCGTTTTTAATGGAAGCTTTTGTAATATGTTATTGTTTTTACAAATAACAGAATAGCGTTTCATATTGAACATGCTAATCTGCATCTAATCCCTTTAATAACACTTGTCGCAACTTAAATGCTCAGTGAGTATGCAATAACTATTGAGCGCTGTAAATAGCAACAACAATTTAAAGTAGAGAACAGACAGATGAAAGAAATAATAGACTGTGTATTGCACATTATCCCAACAATCCTAAAATCGGCTGACTCTATTCTTATCGCCCGTGTTTCTTTTTCTTATTATGGTTTATAGTATTTTTTAACAGATATTGAAAATAGTTTGGTAGCTAGAGAATAAGGGCATAAAAATAAAACTATATAACAGGTGGTTATTGTTTTTGTTGTTATTACATGTTATGTTTGTAATGGTAGTATAGTAACTAATGCATAAACACCTGTAGAGAGATGTGTGTGAATTTGTAGTCACTACAAAAAACATTCATCCACAAAACGTACATACAATGTATATCCATAACAGCATAAAGGTCAATTACCATCAATCAACAGCAGGTGAGGTGAACCACCGCCATCTGAATATTTTGCGCCACAATGACCAACTGACATTCACTTAATATTACAATTTTCTACTAAAAATATAAAAAATAATGAAAATATTCTCCCCTGTTTCTAAGAACAATAAATATGTGAATATTTAACGGAAAATAATCATAATTTTCTACCGTAAACAAAAAATACCAATGAATACATTCGTTTGTTCTTTTGCCTTCCTGATACATTAACTGCCCTACGTGCACTTACTACTCTACTCTATGAAATGTTCGTCGAATACAACAAAAATGATCAACAACTGAGTTAAAAATTGGACAAGTATGTGTTTCTTTGTATTACATAATAACCCTTTAAAAAGTTTCCCTATTCTCGTTTTTTGTTTACTTTGTTTATTTTCGATTCACAAAAGTTGGGGTGTGTATATATCATGTGAAATGCAACACATTTGAATTCCTCATGAAATACCTTTACGTTAAAATAATGATCTAGATATGTATTTAATGAGAAAATTGTTTAACCTTAGAAATTTGAGTTACAAATGACAGGATAGGAGAACCATACTGATAGCTGGAGAAACAGTTTTAAGAAAAAAATCAAAAATTTAAATTATATAGAGCGGAAGATTATCGAATAACAATCTCATATTTTTAAAATCGATATTAAATTAAAATAATATACATATACGAATATTAGGGTGCCCCATAATGGAAGTTGCCAATGTTACCACCAAAAAAGAAAATTTAGTTCATTCTATGATACAATTTCACACAGCAAATGTGGTGTCATATGAAATGTAATTGAAAGACACTTTGAATGTCGCAAGAAACTTTTATGTGCAATTACAAAAGTGTTAATACATTTTAAGTTTTCCGCAAAAATTTGGAATTTTTAAAAATTTTACATAAAAAAAACTCACGTAATTTCACCGAAATAATTTATTTATTTTTGCATTTTATTTAAATTTGTTTTTGCTCAAAAAAATTAAAGGAAAAGATAACTTATAATAAAATTCATAACAGTTACGGTCCCTGGTATGTATCACACCATATACACATGATACTAAAGGTCATTTAAAGTGAAACTGCGTTTTCAGTTTTTCATTTTGTGATCTTTTCTCCTTTTTAAAGTACTTAAAGTTGTAAGGATATTAAAATTTATTGAAATATATTTACTGAATAATTTCCTTCAATATTGGTATCAAATGACAGAGGACAGTCTCTGGAACTCAACACTATTTTGTGTTTTAATTTTTCAGGACGAAATATTTTAAATAATGTCCTTTGAAAATTCCATCCTTTTATATCCTTTGGAATTTCTAATATATTTTTCTTAAAAAAATATATGTTGAAATCTTGTTTATTATTTATCGCATACTTGGTTTTTGTTCCTATAGCTTTATTAGTTTAGCCGCTAAAAAAATTATATTATTACTCTAATATAAAACAAGTAAGAAAGTATAGTCGGCGTGACCGACCATATGATACCCTACACCAGTTATGACTATTAAATGTGATTTATTTTTCATAATAAAGCATTTATCTTCTAATACCTTATTCCGATACATTTTAGCAATTTATGGATGGAAAACTAATTTTCTGAAAGAGGCTTTATAGGGGGGCTAGGGGCAAATATGGACCAAGCCGGTAAAGTTTTGTAAATATATTTATATTTTGAAAATATTTATTTGTGCTGAATTTCATCGCTATATTTGTGTTTATAAGTTAATTTTGGACATTCAAGTAATTTTCGGAAGGGGACTTTGTATGGGAGCTAGGGTCAAATGAGGCCCGATCTTTATGAAAATTGGGAAGGTCATCAAGGCTGGTATAAATCGATAATCGTGTGTAACACCAAATGTATGATGATTTTCATGGAATTATATTGCATAGTTTATTTTTGTTGGCAAAAATAAAAGTTATTTTTTTACTTTTATTTTTTTGAGCAGAAATAAAAGTTATTTTTTGATTTTTATTATTTTGAGCAAAAATAAAAGTTTTTTTTTTGATTTTTTATTTTTCGAGCAGAAGTAAAGGTTATTTCTTGACTTTTATTGTTTTGAGCAGAAATAAAAGTTATTTTTCGAGCAGTTCTAAAAGTTATTTTTTTATTATTGGAAAATAAACGATTCTAAAGCGAAAACTTTTTTTCTGATCAAAAAATAATAAACTTTTCACCTATTGGTCCTAGCGAAAATTGTCAAAAGTAGCTACTACTTCATAGTTTCCAAAAAATTTTATTTTTTTATTTTTTTTAATTCATTTTTTGCTCAGATAAAAGCTTATATAATTTCCTTTAAGGGTTTTATAGTCCCATAATGGGATCCGAGTGGGATATATAAAAAAAAACATATTTTTTAACTCAAGAATAAGATTTCTTTCAATATTTGCAACTAAATTTTCGCCTACTTTTTTTTCCAAAATTGACGTTTCTGTTGTTTTTTGGCTCAAAAGAAAGCTTAAACCATATCCTTTAAAAGCTTTGTGGTTACTTAATGGAATACAATGGGCTTATGTAAAAAATCTATTTTGACTCAAAATTTAATTTTTCTTATAAATATCCCACCCGCATCACATTAAGTAACCACAAAGCACTTAAAGGAAATGGTCTAAGATTTCTTTTGAGCAAAAAAAAGCAAAACAACAAAAACTTCCATTTTGAAAAATATAGGGGAAAATTAAGTGGCAAAAATTGAAAAAAAATCTTATAATAAAGTTCAAAATTTATGACTAAATGGCCAAATTTGATCAAAAACGGGAAAAAATCGATATTTTCCTCTTGTAAATGCATTTGGAAATTTCAGAGCCGTTGCGGCACCTGTTAACGTTATCCAATCAGCCTAATTTTTTGTATGACATAGTTTTACAACCCATAGAATAATTCTAGAGGGGGGACGGTCTGTCAGACAAAATTGTTTTTCCTTCATACAAGCTTGAATCGCTCTAATATATATATATATATATATATATATATATATATATGGATAATAGATCAAATAAATATTTCACTATAACTGAAATAGTTACACAAGTTCACATAAAGAAAGTATTTGAATGTTGTTGTTTAATTAAGCCATGTTTTGGGATTAACGTTAGTTTTGAAAACTTCAATTACATTTTCTATTAAATGAAGTAAACGCAAACGGCCTTATGTATGTATGTATGTCTGTATGTATGTATGTATGTATGTATGTATGTATGTATGTATGTATGTATGTATGTATGTATGTATGTATGTATGTATGTATGTATGTATGTATGTATGTATGTATGTATGTATGTATGTATGTATGTATGTATGTATGTATGTATGTATGTATGTATGTATGTATGTATGTATGTATGTATGTATGTATGTATGTATGTATGTATGTATGTATGTACATATGTATCTTAATTGGCACATCTTACAAACGAATGACTTCTTATTTTGTTTTATTATTATGTGTCTCCAATTACAGGTAAGGCTAGACAAGATATGCTCAGCATGGAAATGCAAAGATCTCATCTCAATCATGGTATTAGTTCGTTGCCATCAGTTTTGACTCACCATGGCAGCACGGTCGCCGGGACACACCATCACCATCATAATCACACTCATCATCTTCATCGACAGCATCACAACAATCATCAACACAGCAGCAATAGCAACAGTAACACTTCTGGTCAGCATGCACAACACCACCACGTTCAGCATTTGCAACATCTAGATTCTAGTTTAATGCAAAATAGCTCAAACGACCACAGTCACACTCAACTGCAGTCAGCTCAGACCTTAACATATGATGTTAAATCGAAAGGTATGACTATTATATTAATTTTAATTGAAATTACCTTAATTATGTTTAACCTACTCACAAGTTTGAGACCTTTAATTTTTATGCCCACCATCAAAAAAGATATATAGATTTTGTCATTCCGTTTGTAACACATCGAAATATTGGTCATAGACCCACAAAAGTATATATATTCTGGGTCCTTATTAAATTCTAAGACGATCAAGCCATGTTCGTCCATCTGTGTGTTGAAAGCACGATAGAGTCCGAACGGAATGAGATAGGGTTGAACTTTTCCACAAACATTGATCCTATATAAGGTCCCCTTCAGAAAATGGCTATAACGCTCATTACTGGCTTAAATATTAGAATGTAGCGATAAAATTCTACACACTTAAGTTTCATGCGAGTCAAAATCTTTCTACCAAATTTTAGAGGGATCGGTCAATAATTGACCCAATCCCCCTTATAAGGTCCCCTTCAGAAAATGACATTAACCCTCATTATTAGTTTAAAACAAGTAGGAATGTATAGTCGGGCATGGCCGACCATATAACACCCTACACCATGAGTATATTTTAAAAATTTTTATTTTTTACAAAGAAACTTTTATGTTGAATTTTACCTTAATTCCAATTTATTGATAAAAACCAAATTTTCTAAATGAGGCTTTATATAGGAGTATAGGTCAAACATGCGCCGATCCTCATTAAATTTGGGAAAAGGCTATATTTTTAAATAATAGTTAATTATGTTGAGTTTCATTGCGATACAAATGGTTACAAGTCAATTTTAGACGTTTAAGACATTTTTTGAAGGGGGATTTGTATGGGGGCTAGGGTCAAATAAGGGGCGATCATTACGAAAATCTGCAGTGTCATTTATACTTATATAAAACTTATTTGTGCCAATTTATAGAGAGATAATAGTATATTTGACGAAATTATGGCATAAAAAGCCCAAATCGGGAGGTACGGTTGTATGGGGGCTAGGTGAAATAATGGACCGATTTCAACCATTTTTAATAGGCTTCGTCCTTGTACCAAAAAACATGCTTGGTCCATATGGGCAATTCCATGAAAAGGTAAACCACGACTGAAAAAATAAAATTTGGTATATGATCTTTTGTAGTGCCAAGGACGAAGGCTGTTGAAAATTTTTGAAATCGGTCTATTTTTACACCTCGCCGCCATACAAACGGAACCGAAAATATCACTTTTTAGCTCATAATTCTGTTAATTAAAATACTATCCCTTCAAAAATCAGCAGATCTAAAATGTTTATAAGCCTAAACCTTTATGCCGATGTTCATAACGATTGGACCTCATTTGACCCTAGTTCCATTCAAAGTTTAATTTCAGAAAAACACTTAAACGTCCGTAACTCACCTCTAATCACTAGTATTATGATAAAATTTGGCACAAATAAGTTTTATATGAATTAAAATCACACCCTAGAATTTTATGGGGATCGGTCCATATTTGACCCTAGTCGCCATATAACTCCAGTTTTTTAATTTTATCTATAAATTGCTTAAACATGTATACAGGTCGGCCATGTCCGACTGCACTTTCCTACTCCTTTTGATTTGTTGAAGTGTGTGTATGCATATATTTCCAAAATATATTTTATAACCTAAAAAAAAAATCAGGAGAAAAATCTGTCACATACGATGTGTCACCTACGATATTTAAATATGTTCATTATGTCCCATAGTGTAAGAAATTAAAACAAAAAAGATACACCTACAGAATTTGCAGATTTTCGTAAATATTTACATGTACTTTAAAAACACTTCCGTTTTTTGATACGTATGATATCGCCATATTTTAATCCATATTTTGGAAAACAAGGTTCCGAATGGGATGATTCCTTTTGCAAATATAGTATTCTTTAAATGGAACAGAATGACAAAATTGTTTTCCAAGTACTCCTAATTTTACAAAATCTATACCACTTTGAAGGCGTGCGAATGTCACATACAATCGTATGGAATTGCCCATATGCTAATTTAATATCATATGAAAAGTCTTTGGGAGATGATTTCAATGACATAATTTTGTATACAACTCCAAAATTATTACAAATGTCGTAATTTTTTCGGAAAATATTTAAGGTTTCGAATTTTTACATAGAATTATTTAATGTAATTAATTGAAATTATTACATTATAAACCTGATAAGATTTCACCGAAATGGTTTTTTCTGTTTTTCGAGATTCGATTTGTTTTGTATTTTATTTAAATATTTTTAATCCAATTTTCTCCCCGGTATTGTGCTAGCTATATTTATCTAACGTACATAATATGTACATCCATACACGCGTATTTTCAGCATTTTTAGCTTTACATTGGTATATAACACTTTATGGTTTTATTTTATTATAGATCATATTTTTCAGTTTAATTAAAATAAGAACACAATTGCCCAATACACAATCGGTGTTGTACGGTTGTATCGTAGAATGTCGTAATTTTTTTAATATTGATTTGTTTTTGTTTCAAAAAATTTTTATGACATACAACGCCACAACGATACGACATCGATTGTGAATTGGACAAATTTATCCTAAGCATCTACTTGTCTTTTATGCTTGCTTTGCTAATAACGGCTTGTATGTTGTTGTTTACATTATTTTGCAATGTTTTGGTAGCGTACATAGGGATCTGTTAATTCAAATAAACTTCGATCTAGATTAAATTTTGAAAAACGGAAAAAACCATTTCCGTAGAATTTAATTAGGATTATTATGTATTAATTTCAACGAATTATATTAAATTCATTTGTGTTAAAATGTAAAAAATTTAAAAATTTACCGAAAAATAAGAAAATTTTTGTCTGATATGCGATTTTAAGCGTCTTTCAAGGATACCAATATTTCATATCTTTCCTTTGGAAGAAATATGGAAAAAATAATAAAAACCTCAAAAGAGGACTCTTTTATCCTCTGATCCAGCTCACCAAATATTGACGCCAGGACAAAAATTTTGAGAAATGGTATCTTAGAATCAATTAAACTTTAATTTTAGTTTTGAACATTGACACATTATTTTTCCTCCATACAAACGGGGCAACCCTAATGTACACACCTGCATAGTATGTATTTTAAAAAATAATTGTTTCCCGATTTTTAGAAATGTAAGATTTTTTAAAAAGGCTTAATTTTTAAAATGTTTACTTAACGCTGTGTTAAGAGTTTAGAAACTACTTTTAATCTTTTTTCAATTTTTTACTTTTAAAGTTCACAAATTAGATGAATATTGTTTGACAAGCAATGGCAGCACGATTCCTACAAACACATCAACTGGATCGACAGCACAGGTGCCTACAAACTTTATGTCTCAAACTGCAGCAGTCGAATGGATTACAGTCATGAATGAAAATCACAATAATGCAGGTAAGTTTTCTTATTTTTGTATGTATTTCATCTTAAAGATTTAGGACGATAGTTATTACCGTAATAGTACATGCGCAAAACCTGCAACAGCATTGGTATTAAAACGTTAAAATGTTTTTCTTTTTTGTTCGTGTTTCTATATGGATAAGTAGCATCTAACATTGTGTTAAGTCAAGTGCACTCTACCTCCAGTTAACACTGGCATCTATTTAAATACACTATTTTGCTGTATGAATGTATTCATAGTACTACCTTAAAAGAAGACTGTTGCTGATAGATATCTATATAATTGTAGGCTTTTGAAATCAAAGTTATTTGGATCATTACACAGATCAACAAAAAATAGAAAATCCTAATTTATTCATCACATTAGTTTTTCGAGATATTGTGTCGGTTATTTAAAAAATTAACGCATTTGAGAAGTTATAAGTCGAAGACATCTTAGTTTATAAACTTTAGGTTAAGACATTTCGATGAAATAAACATTAATGTTACCATTTAATTTAAATCGATTTTAGACTGTCAATATCAGATTTATTGGTAACAGTGAACTGATTCGTAATAGACTCACAAATCAGATAGTCTGTTGAATGGCTAACTACAACCCAGAACATTTTTATTAATTAACACTCCGCGAGCTCAGCAACGAAAGAGAATTCCAGCAAAAACTATTTATGTAAATTAAATTTTTGTAAATTTATGGATGTCTCAAACTTTAGGTTAAGACATTTCCATGAAGTAAACAATTATGTTTCTATTTAATTTAAATCGATTTTAGACTATCTATAGATACCTGTCAATATCAGATTTATTGGTAACAGTTAACCACTTCGTAATAGACTCACAAATCAGATAGTCTGTCGAACGGCTAACTACAACCCAGAACATTTTTACTAATTAACCTCCGCG
>NW_023994762.1:0-42500 GCF_015586225.1 Lucilia sericata
AGTTCTAGTTCAGTTCTAGTTCAGTTCTAGTTCAGTTCTAGTTCAGTTCTAGTTCAGTTCTAGTTCAGTTCTAGTTCAGTTCTAGTTCTAGTTCAGTTCTAGTTCAGTTTTAGTTCAGTTCTAGTTCAGTTCTAGTTCAGTTCTAGTTCAGTTCTAGTTCAGTTCTAGTTCAGTTCTAGTTCAGTTCTAGTTCAGTTCTAGTTCAGTTCTAGTTCAGTTCTAGTTCAGTTCTAGTTCAGTTCTAGTTCAGTTCTAGTTCAGTTCTAGTTCAGTTCTAGTTCAGTTCTAGTTCAGTTCTAGTTCAGTTCTAGTTCAGTTCTAGTTCAGTTCTAGTTCAGTTCTAGTTCAGTTCTAGTTCAGTTCTAGTTCAGTTCTAGTTCAGTTCTAGTTCAGTTCTAGTTCAGTTCTAGTTCAGTTCTAGTTCAGTTCTAGTTCTAGTTCAGTTCTAGTTCAGTTCTAGTTCAGTTCTAGTTCAGTTCTAGTTCAGTTCTAGTTCAGTTCTAGTTCAGTTTCTAGTTCAGTTCTAGTTCTAGTTCATTCTAGTTCAGTTCTAGTTCAGTTCTAGTTCAGTTCTAGTTCAGTTCTAGTTCAAGTTCTAGTTCAGTTCTAGTGCAGTTCGGGTCAGTATCTAGTTCAGTTCTAGTTCAGTTTCTAGTTCTAGTTCAGTTCTAGTTCAGTTCTAGTTCAGTTCAGTTCGAGTTCAGTTCTAGTTCAGTTCGAGTTCAGTTCTAGTTCAGTTCTAGTTCAGTTCTAGGTTCAGTTCTAGTTCAGTTTTCTAGGTTCATTTCTAGTTCAGTTCTAGTTCAGTTCTAGTTCAGTTCTAGTTCAGTTCTAGTTCAGTTCTAGTTCAAGTGTAGAGTTAATTCTAGTTCAGTTCTAAAACAGGTATGATACAGCTGTAGTAGTGGTAAAATCGAAAGACTTAAGACACATAACTGTAAACCTTGTACTATTGTTTCTTTATTTAACAAATATTTAATCCTTTAAATTTGTACGATGAAACCCTTGAAACACCATTTAGTTACCCTATCTACCTTGTTATATTTTAGTACTTTATATAGGAAGTCCTTCTTTTTAAGACTTTATTGAAAGCTTAAGCATTTTATACCAAGAAAAAAAGACAAGTAGAAAAAAGTCATGCTGTTTTGTCTATTGAGATGATAAAGTGATTTCTTTTCAATTTTTGTTTGCCTACATTAACGTTAAATAAATTCGTTTCATTTACAATTTGTTAAACCATTTCTTCTGCTTTATTTTACTTCTAAGATTTTTTTATTTATTCCATTTCAACTGACTGTTCATTCAAATTTAAACTTGAAATCAAATCAAACGTAGCGCTTTAAATGTTTGGTTTCGAATTCGGCTTTTTCTCTAGTTTTATACAATGGTTTTTCTGTCTGCTTTTTGTTCAGTAAAGCACGCGTTGCCGTCAGTAAGATTTGAGAAAAAAATTTGAAGAAGAAGAAAAAGGCGCAAAACAGGAGACACCAAAAAACCCCAAAAAATAAAACAAAATTTTTGAAGAAAAAGAAAGAATTGTTGTAACACTATACCACCTCCACCTTTTGATACCGCAACCACCATCAGCACAGAAAAAGAAAAAAGCTGAAAATGATGAGGAAAAAAACAAAGGTGACAAAGTCACGAAATTCTTGTCAATTTTTAACTATAGACCAATTTGTTTGTCTCTTTTCGCGTTGTTTTCTTTTTTGTTCTTTTTTTCTTCAGCGTTTTAATACAATTTTTTCGCTTACTTGCTTGAATTTCGTGACAAATCATGCTACCAAAATTGGGAGAAAATATTTAAACTTTTTTATTTTTTTTTTCCTTTTTAGTGCTTCACTTTTTATGCTATAAATTTATTTATTTATTTAATTCATTTTCCAATAAATATATAATAATGTAAAAGAAATGTTTGAGGTTAAATCCGTATCGGGTGATACTGATGATTTGTTTAAGGGCATCAATAAGACGAGTGTTTAATAGTTTTATATGTATTAAAAAAAAATAAATTCAAAACAAATTACAATGAATCGAAGCAGCACTTGTATGAAGGAATTTGATTTGTTAGATTTGAAGATGTATTTAAACTGAGAAATAACGAATCAGTATTTTTCCAAACTTCCTTTTAAATTGTGGGATTCTCAAAAACAATATCGGTATTAGAAATATTGATCACACATGAGTATGTATGTTTATAAATGCATTTTATTGTACCCAGCAAAAACTTGGTAATGACTTTCAATTATAACCACTTACCTTAACATACTTTTTAATAACTTCTATATACCGTCCTGACTAGATAGAAGTAGTATTATAAAGTCTTAATATCTACATATCTATCTCTCTATCTATCTAATCTATCTATCTATCTATCTATCTATCTATCTATCTATCTATCTATCTATCTATCTATCGATCTACTATCTATCTATCTATCTATCTATCTTATCTATCTATCTATCTATCTATCTATCTATCTATCTATCTATCTATCTATCTATCTATCTATCTATCTATCTATCTATCTATCTATCTATCTATCTATCTATCTATCTATCTATCTATCTATCTATCTATCTATCTATCTATCTATCTATCTATCTATCTATCTATCTATCTATCTATCTATCTATCATCTCTATCTATCTATCTATCTATCTATCTATCTATCTATCTATCTATCTATCTATCTATCTATCTATCTATCTATCTATCTATCTATCTATCTATCTATCTATCTATCTATCTATCTATCTATCTATCTATCTATCTATCTATCTATCTATCTATCTATCTATCTATCTATCTATCTATCTATCTATCTATCTATCTATCTATCTATCTATCTATCTATCTATCTATCTATCTATCTATCTATCTATCTATCTATCTATCTATCTATCTATCTATCTATCTATCTATCTATCTATCTATCTATCTATCTATCTATCTATCTATCTATCTATCTATCTATCTATCTATCTATCTATCTATCTATCTATCTATCTATCTATCTATCTATCTATCTATCTATCTATCTATCTATCTATCTATCTATCTATCTATCTATCTATCTATCTATCTATCTATCTATCTATCTATCTATCTATCTATCTATCTATCTATCTATCTATCTATCTATCTATCTATCTATCTATCTATCTATCTATCTATCTATCTATCTCTATCTATCTATCTATCTATCTATCTATCTATCTATCTATCTATCTATCTATCTATCTATCTATCTATCTATCTATCTATCTATCTATCTATCTATCTATCTATCTATCTATCTATCTATCTATCTATCTATCTATCTATCTATCTATCTATCTATCTATCTATCTATCTATCTATCTATCTATCTATCTATCTATCTATCTATCTATCTATCTATCTATCTATCTATCTATCTATCTATCTATCTATCTATCTACTCTATCTATCTATCTATCTATCTATCTATCTATCTATCTATCTATCTATCTATCATCTATCTATCTATCTATCTATCTATCTATCTATCTATCTATCTATCTATCTATCTATCTATCTATCTATCTATCTATCTATCTATCTATCTATCTATCTATCTATCTATCTATCTATCTATCTATCTATCTATCTATCTATCTATCTATCTATCTATCTATCTATCTATCTATCTATCTATCTATCTATCTATCTATCTATCTATCTATCTATCTACTTCTATCTATCTATCTATCTATCTATCATATCTATCTATCTATCTATCTATCTATCTATCTATCTATCTATCTATCTATCTATCTATCTATCTATCTATCTATCTATCTATCTATCTATCTATCTATCTATCTATCTATCTATCTATCTATCTATCTATCTATCTATCTATCTATCTATC
Organism: Lucilia sericata; assembly: GCF_015586225.1. Classification (NCBI taxonomy): domain Eukaryota; kingdom Metazoa; phylum Arthropoda; class Insecta; order Diptera; family Calliphoridae; genus Lucilia; species Lucilia sericata. The sequence goes on from NW_023994762.1 coordinate 3,896, forward strand.
TATCTATCTATCTATCTATCTATCTATCTATCTATCTATCTATCTATCTATCTATCTATCTATCTATCTATCTATCTATCTATCTATCTATCTATCTATCTCTATCTATCTATCTATCTATCTATCTATCTATCTATCTATCTATCTATCTATCTATCTATCTATCTATCTATCTATCTATCTATCTATCTATCTATCTATCTATCTATCTATCTATCTATCTATCTATCTATCTATCTATCTATCTATCTATCTATCTATCTATCTATCTATCTATCTATCTATCTATCTATCTATCTATCTATCTATCTATCTATCTATCTATCTATCTATCTATCTATCTATCTATCTATCTATCTATCTATCATATCTATCTATCTATCTATCTATCTATCTATCTATCTATCTATCTATCTATCTATCTATCTATCTATCTATCTATCTATCTATCTATCTATCTATCTATCTATCTATCTATCTATCTATCTATCTATCTATCTATCTATCTATCTATCTATCTATCTATCTATCTATCTATCTATCTATCTATCTATCTATCTATCTATCTATCTATCTATCTATCTATCTATCTATCTATCTATCTATCTATATATCTATCTATCTATCTATCTATCTATCTATCTATCTATCTATCTATCTATCTATCTATCTATCTATCTATCTATCTATCTATCTATCTATCTATCTATCTATCTATCTATCTATCTATCTACTATCTATCTCTCTATATCTATCTATCTATCTATCTATCTATCTATCTATCTATCTATCTATCTATCTATCTATCTATCTATCTATCTATCTATCTATCTATCTATCTATCTATCTATCTATCTATCTATCTATCTATCTATCTATCTATCTATCTATCTATCTATCTATCTATCTATCTATCTATCTATCTATCTATCTATCTATCTATCTATCTTACTCGATCTTCTATCGATCTATCTATCTATCTATCTTTCTATCTATCTATCTATCTTATCTATCTATCTATCTATTATCTATCTATCTATCATATCTATCTATCTATCTATCCTCAGTTTTTTTACATATTTGTACTCCTATATTTACTCGTAACAAGTGTTGGCCATTTTATGATCGAACATTCCCCAGTTTACTCTTACTAGTTTCTTTCTTTTCATAAATTTTCCATCAATTGGTTATCAATTCATATGTAGTTTGTAACTAACACCATCATTAAATTTGCTCATAAATATTAACAACTCATTGGCCATAAAATTATTATCCATTGCACATAATTTTTGTTTTAAACTAGCTGCTCCATAGCAATGTTTAACCTTATAAATACCTACTGCCAGTAATAAAACAGTGATGGTGCAAGTCTTTTTTTTTGTGCTATACTATGTGGCATGGTAGTTCTTTCTGTACTTAATAGCCAACAATAAACAAATTGTAACCATCAATTACGCAGCAAATTAAAATCAAATAATTTAGCGTGAAAATCATATGAAAAAACTAGTTAAAAACCATTTAGTGCTATAAAAAATTGCATGCAAATTATAGGGATTGTATTACTATTTTTTTCAACTCTTTGCTTGAAGCAGTTGAAATGGTAGAGTAAAAAAAGAAAAAGAAAATAATATAATTGGGGAGTATAAATGATGACTTTAGGTAGCGCTACTTTAAAAAGTTTTAAACATATAGCTTCTTCCGTTTGGGCTCTATTGTGTTTGCAACAGAATGATAGACGGACGGAAAGAATTAGGACTGAGAGAATATATGTTAGTATATATTTCGTTACGTGTTTTTGATGGTGTGTTTAATAAATCGACTGAAAAATTCCAAAATCTGTAACATTTTCGGTGATACAAAACATTTGAGCAACCCATAATACCTTGTTTGTATTGCAGTAGTTTAAAAAAAAAATAAAAAAATACAAAATCTTGTAAATTGAAATATTTCCAAAACGGCCCTTCCCACCAACAGTAGATGAGAGAATAAATTTATTTACTGTGTTTACCTTTTGAAGAAAGAATAAAAATTTCAAAATGAAGTCATTTTTTATGGAAACCCAATATACATAATTATGTGTATGAGTAAGTATGACTTTGGAATTTTTAAATTGTTGGGTAATTTAACAATTTATTGATTTTATTTAGTTTAAGAAGGCTGTGGTTCTTAATTGCTATAGCAAAAGTTTATGCAAAGGATTTAATTGAAAAGTAAAATTTTATAAAATAATATTTTACTGACATTTGTAATAATTAAAAAAAAGTAAGGAACTAGAATCTCCTAATGACCTTTCGTTGAGAGATCCTTTCTATCAATTCAGAGAAAATTATATTTCGGAGGTAAATCCTATATGGGAATTTTTTTTCGAATTTAGAATCTTCCTTGACTTACCTTGAAAGTAATGAATTAGATCACGTATATATCATTTAACAAGTACTTACCACACTCGCTTATAAATAAATGCTTATATAAGTCTTTACATACAGGAAGCTTTGTGTTCGTTTGACGACTATCGTACTGACAAGACCATTATGTAAGTCATTATAAGAGTAGTAAAAGTAATGCATAGTAAGTACTAGTAATTACCAAGTTTAGGGAATACATTTGAAAACTTAGCATTCGTCTCAGCCGAATATAACATTCTTATTCAGATACATGATTGCAATAGTTTTCAAAACAACCTAAATTTCCAAATTCCAAATCAGCATTTAATATTTTCAAACCTTTCACTGATTCACCAAACAAGTTAAGCTCTCGTCAATTTTAAAACACGCACGCATCCTAAACCAACAAAACTTTTTTTGCACCCACACAAACTGTGAAGTGAAAAGAAATTTCTACCACAACAAATGACAATAAAAACGAAAAATAAGCGGCTACAGACATTTCTGCACATTAACTACACTTGATTACACCTCCACAATTGACATGAAAACGCATGACAAAACTATAAAAATTACAAAATTATAAGAGAAAAAATTAAAAAAAAATATATACAACAATTATATTTTAAAATGAAAAAAGGGAAGATTTTTGTATAAAAAAACGCACGTTCCCTAAATGAATTAATTTCTTCACCACGCATCCTCATCAACATGATCGCAAAGCTGCTAAAGATGGGGATTGTGATAAATCTTAAACACGAGCCTTTAAGAGGCAAAAAAAAAACATAATGAAAAAGCCCACAAAACTCAAGTTATTGTGTATAAATGGTTAATGACTCCCTTTGTCATCAGCAAAAATGTGGAAAGGTATATTCATTTTGTCGGGTAGTATGTAACAAAATGTATAAGTAGTAGACCACAGAATTTAAATGTTTGACAGTTTAGTTCATTTGTATGTCCACTAAAAAATAAGTAATCAATTTGAATGCCCACCATCATAATGTTTTTATTATGTCTTATTTCAACCATTGAAGTAACAGTCGTAGATCACAGATCTGATTCTATTGCTATCTAGATCTAACTATATGTTTCTCTGAACTAGATATGAACTAGAATTGAACTAGAACTGAATTAGAACTGAATTAGAACTGAATTAGAACTGAACTAGAACTGAACTAGAATTGAACTAGAACTGAATTAGAACTGAAGTAGAACTGAATTAGAACTGAACTAGAACAGAACTAGAAATGAACTAGAACTGAACTAGAACTGAACTAGAACTGAACTAGAACTGAACTAGAACTGAACTATAACTGAACTAGAACTGAACTAGAACTGAACTAGAACTGAACTAGAACTGACTAGAACTGAACTATAACTGAACTATAACTGAACTAGAACTGAACTAGAACTGAACTAGAACTGAACTAGAACTGAACTAGAACTGAACTAGAACTGAGCTAGAACTGAACTAGAACTGAACTAGAACTGAACTAGAACTGAACTAGAACTGAACTAGAACTGAACTAGAACTGAACTAGAACTGAACTAGAACTGAACTAGAATGACTAGAACTGAACTAGAACTAGAACTGAACTAGAACTGAACTAGAACTGAACTAGAACTGAACTAGAACTGAACTAGAACTGAACTAGAACTGAACTAGAACTGAACTAGAACTGAACTAGAACTAGAACTAGAACTAGAACTAGAACTAGAACTGAACTAGAACTGAACTAGAACTGAACTAGAACTGAACTAGAACTGAACTAGAACTGAACTAGAACTGACTAGAACTAGAACTGAACTAGAAACTGAACTAGAACTGAACTAGAACTAGAACTGAACTAGAACTGAACTAGAACTGAACTAGAACTGAACTAGAACTGAACTAGAACTGAACTAGAACTGACTAGAACTGAACTAGAACTGAACTAGAACTGAACTAGAACTGAACTAGAACTGAACTAGAACTGAACTAGAACTGAACTAGAACTGAACTAGAACTGAACTAGAACTGAACTAGAACTGAACTAGAACTGAACTAGAACTGAACTAGAACTGAACTAGAACTGAACTAGAACTGAACTAGAACTGAACTAGAACTGAACTAGAACTGAACTAGAACTGAACTAGAACTGAACTAGAACTGAACTAGAACTGAACTAGAACTGAACTAGAACTGAACTAGAACTGAACTAGAACTGAACTAGAACTAAACTAGAACTGAACTAGAACTGAACAAGAACTGAACTAGAACTAAACTAGAACTGAACTAGAACTGAACTAGAACTGAGCTAGAACTGAACTAGAACTGAACTAGAACTGAACTAGACTGAACTAAAACTGAACTGGAACTGAACTAGAACTGAACTAGAACTGAACTAGAACTGAACTAGAACTGAACTAGAACTGAACTGAACTAGAACTGAACTAGAACTGGACTAGAACTGAACTAGAACTGAACTAGAACTAGAACTGAACTAGAACTGAACTAGAACTGAACTGAACTGAACTAGAACTAGAACTGAACTAGAACTGAACTAGAACTGAACTAGAACTGAACTAGAACTGAACTAGAACTGAACTAGAAACTGAACTAGAACTGAACTAGAACTGAACTAGAACTGAACTAGAACTGAACTAGAACTGAACTAGAACTGAACTAGAACTGAACTAGAACTGAACTAGAACTGAACTAGAACTGAACTAGAACTGAACTAGAACTGAACTAGAACTGAACTAGAACTGAACTAGAACTGAACTAGAACTGAACTAGAACTGAACTAGAACTGACTAGAACTGAACTAGAACTGAACTAGAACTGAACTAGACTGAACTAGAACTGAACTAGAACTGAACTAGAACTGAACAAGAACTGAACTAGAACTGAACTAGAACTGAATTAGAATTGAACTGGAACTGAACTAGAACTGAACTAGAACTGAACTGGAACTGAACTAGAACTCAACTAGAACTGAACTAGAACTGATTTTTTCTAATTTAATTGCTTCGTAAAGATTTTTATTTATTTCAGTGTATTTTTGTCGTTGCGTACAATAATTAATACGCGAAAATGTGACATAAAAACGCTTTAGGGTAATAAATTTCTTTTAAAAATTTTTTTATTGGTTACTTTTATCCACATTGAATTTATAATCATTTTGTATACTTTATATGTGAGTGATACAAAAGCGTTCAAAACTACTGTTGTAAAGGGACCACATTGATTACAAGAAAGTGACACTGAGCAAATGAAAACTAGAAACCGATTATTGATGGATGGTTTGTATGTAAAATTTAGGTGAACACATATTTTCGTATTTTTTTCATTAAACCATTTAAAAACACTCTTTTTGAAAATATATTTTCATACACTTTTTTCTTTCAGTGTAATTTCTTGTACATTTGTGCGTAAGCATGCACTTTGTCATCTGTCTTTTTTAGCATTTTTATATGGATTTGATTTTGTCTTTCTTTTTTCGCCTGTTGCAACCTTCAATTTTTCTTCACCTCAAAAACATGGATGGTGGTAGCTTGGTGGTACCTGTTGCTGTTAATTCTCTGGGTGTGTACATTTAAAATTTCAACCGAGAACAGTTTACAATTCAATGAAATCAACTCAGACTGTGCCTGCATCTGAAGAGGTATTGCTGGTTTTTTCTTATTTCTTGTTGATTTTCTATACGTTCGTTGCACCTACGCCCACAGTATTTGACACTGTCGTAGTTTTGAACGCCTGTATAAAGTTTTTATATTTATTAAAGGGTATATCGAGTTTATCTTTCCATTTGTAACATAGGGATTAAGATATACCTCTTAATTATAAGGTAGAGTCGTCGGTGATTTCAGAAATACAGAGAATTAACTAAAGTTTTAACTATAGTCTGAACTTCAGTCTACAGTCTGGACTATAATCTAGACTAAAGTCTAGACTATGGTGTGGACGATAGTGTGGACTATAGTGTAGACTATAGAGTGCACTATAGTCTGGACTATAGTCTGGACTATAGACTGGACTATAATATGGATCAAAGTCTGAAGTGCAGTGTGTATTATAGTCTGGAATATCGTCAGGACTGAAAAGTTTTGACAATAGTCTGGACTACAATCTACAGTCTGGACTATCATCTAGACTAAAGTCTAGACTGTGGAGTGGACTATAGTGTGTACTATAGACTGGGTTATTGGCTGGACTATCGACTGGACTATAATCTGGATCAAAGTCTGATATAAAGTGTGTATTATAGTCTGGACTATTGTCTGAACTGAAAAGTCTTGACTTCACTGTACAATCTGATCTATAATCTAGACTAAAGTCTAGACTATGGTGTGGACTATAGTATGGACTATAAATTGGACTATTGATTAAATTAGAAACTGGACTATAGACTGGTATATATACTAACTATAGTCTGGACTATGGTCTGCACTACATTGTATATAATATAGTGTGAACTATGGACTAGACTACACTCTGGACTATAGTGTGGACTGTAGACTGGACTGCTACTAGCGTAGGATGTATACTGGACTATGTACTATTCTATAATATTGAATATAGTCTGGACTGTATAATGTATTATAGTCTTATCTATAGTCTGGAATATAGCCTGTATTGAAATCTGATCTACAGTTTATACAATTGTCAGAACTTTAATATGGTCTACAGTCTGGACTGTTGTCTAAACTATAGTCTTAACAACAGTCTGTAATTTTTTATTTTAAATCTGATACAGTGCATCTACAATTCGTCTATGTTCCTTTAAATCACTTTGACTTTATGTTTCTTTTTATTAAAAAAAAAATCAAGAAAAAACTAAATTTATACAAACAAAACTGGTGAAATTGAATTTCATTTACCAAAAAAATATCATACATACACCCATAATATAAGATGGGCTTAATACACATTTTTTTGTAGCAACATATAATTATTTACATTCAGCAAAATTTAAGGAATTTTCGGTTTGTGTAAGTGTGTACAATTTATAATAATTAATATACATTGAAAGGATTTTTTTTTTGGTAAAGAAAATTGAGTGATTCTTTATTCATGAGCTTAAGCTTAAAACATTTATTTTATTTGTTCATAGTATGTTGCATTTTTTCTTATTTTAGGGTTATACGGGGCGTTTTTCTGTTGACGTATATATAAACATTTCATTTTTCAAGTAACTGGGCTTGTATGTCTTTTGCAGCAGACTTTTAAGGAGTGAATTTACTTGCAAGCATTTTGCTATATCTTTGTCAAAGTTAACATCCAGCAACTGTAAATCAAAAGTTTACACTTTACATTTAATTTCTTGAAATTATTTTATACACATTTTAATCTTCTACACAACTTTTTAAGGAATATGGCTAGAAAGAGAGAAAGCACTTACTTGTATGTTTATACGATTTTGTAAGGTATGACCTAAATTTATGTATTTTATGACAGGATAACTGTACAGCAACTTATAATGAATTCATTAAAATAAATAAATATTGCTCAAGTGAAAAAAAAATGAAATTAACTAAAGAATAAACCTTAATTATGGGTTTTGATAAAATTAAGAAATTTATTATTAATTTGATACACAATTAAATTTCCTGACATGACTGCTGGAGTAAGCCTAACATCACTATAGTAGTAAGTTGATGTTTTTAGCGTGAATATTGGTGTTACATCTATTGGGTTTATAAGTTAAAAATGCGGCATTTTTAACTTTTCTTTTGAATTAATTATACCATATAAATTTATTCAAATTATTTTCGGCGAACATGTGGATTTTGGTTCAGAAGAATTCTTATCTCCTGAGACCAAAGAACGAATCAAGATAAATCCAGATAGCCTGTGTATCCAAAAGCGAGCTTTCCAAATCAATTGCATAAAATAGTAGTAGTAGTAGTTTTTGAAATGGGTAATGCAACGTGTGGCTTCTATATATGGATATTACTCGGTCAATTATAGACTCTGACGTGCATGCGATTTCAGCAGTCAATGATATAAAGGTAAGCTAGGTTAGTTAGTTAGTTAGTTAGTTAGTAGTTAGTTAGTTAGTTAGTTAGTAGTTAGTTAGTTAGTTAGTTAGTTAGTTAGTTAGTTAGTTGTAGTTAGTTAGTTAGTTAGTTAGTTAGTTAGTTAGTTAGTTAGTTAGTTAGTTAGTTAGTAGTTAGTTAGTTAGTTAGTTAGTAGTTAGTTGTTAGTTAGTTAGTTAGTTAGTTCGTTAGTTCAGTTAGTTAGTTAGTTAGTTAGTTAGTAGTTAGTTAGTTATTGTTTTCGTTAGTTAGTTAGTTTTTGTTAGTTAGTTTTTTTTTAGTTAGTCTTAGTTAGTTAGTTCTTTCTTTTCGTTAGTTCGTTAGTTCGTTTTAGTTAGTTTAGTTCGTTTCGTTAGTTTTCGTTTCGTTAGTTAGTTCGTTCGTTAGTTCGTTCGTTAGTTAGTTCGTTAGTTCGTTTTATTTTCGTTAGTTTCGTTTTTTCGTTCGTTCGTTAGTTCGTTCGTTCGTTTTCGTTCGTTTTCGTTCGTTCGTTCGTTCGTTCGTTCGTTAGTTCGTTTTCGTTCGTTATTCGTTCGTTCGTTCGTTCGTTCGTTCGTTCGTTCGTTCGTTCGTTCGTTCGTTTCGTTTCGTTCGTTTCGTTCGTTCGTTCGTTTCGTTCGTTTGTTCGTTTCGTTGTTCGTTCGTTCGTTGTTGTTCGTTCGTTCGTTCGTTCGTTCGTTCGTTCGTTCGTTCTTCGTTTCGTTCGTTCGTTTGTTCGTTCGTTCGTTCGTTAGTTAGTTGTAGTTAGTTAGTTACTTTGCTTAGAGTTGGCTTGAAGAGAACAGTCTTGGTCAGTCCAAATACATAGTATTATTTTAGTAAATATTTTTTTAATTCATTAAAAATCCCAATTGGAAATATTAAACATTTCGTATCATTAATACATGACTTTATGAGAATAAGTTAATCCATTGAAACCTCTCCAGAGAATACCATTACGAGACGATTCACCATGTAAATAATGACCTGTAGGTTGGCTAAAATAAAAATATAGAATTATTATTTAATAAACAAATAAATACCGGATCACAATTTAAACTGTATAACTTACACAAATGAACAATAATTATACCACCAACCGACTTGACGTTGAATAGCACAACTACCCGTTGGCCAGTTATCATTATCCTTATCAATTGTACTGAATTTTAAGCCAACATTATAGGACATATCTTCTCCAGCAGTTCCATCATAATTTCCTAACGACTTCAGTTCATATTGATCGCTAGAACTTCCCACTACAAAATTATCGTAATGAGCAAATCTGGACTCTCCTTCGAAATTTTCAATGTAAACATATAATTGCTGGCGACCATTGTAGTTGGTAAGAGTATGTAAATTCTCTAAACCTAACCAGTATTCACCCTCCACGTGACCAAATCCCTTAACGTAATCTAACCAGGGGCGTGTAAAATTTTCCGAACCATCGTGACGGCGTAATATGTGCAACCAATCACCGCCGTTGGTCTTTGTATCACAAAAGACCATTATTTGTTTAGACTTATTGCCCGGTAAAGTTAGATTGTAATAACCACTTTTTTGCGTACATCTAGTAGCGGTTTTACAGTCAACTGGTTTAGGATCTGAATAACAGTAGTGTTTAAATTTTGGCAATTTATCAATACGTACATCGAATAAGGGCTTATTTTCGAAAATTTTAACTGCTTTCTGATCGCCTAATATCTCTGTCATTCTGAAGATTAAGAAATTTATTTCAAATATTTTTGTAGATTTAAAAAAAAACTACTTACTGCATTTTTAATGCACTCACTTCGAGTTTCAACTCTTCAGTGTTTTGTTTGGAAATTTCATAATTTTTTAAAATGTCCAAATACTTTGATTCCAACTCAGCATTCTTCTGTTTTAGACTAAAACAATAGATTTTCTATAAGTTAAAAAATATCTGGATTTTCAGAACCTAGATAGATCTAGATAATCGGTGGAGAGTAATTAATATGTGAAAAAATCACTTTGCCTGTATCTGATCTAGACCCACACTCTACTCTACTTGTACAGCTCTCCTTTTAACTTACCTTTCCTCCGAGTTTTTTACTCTATTTACTTCAACTAATAAAGTCGAATACTTTTCATTCAGATTGGATATTTCCAAAGTTTCTTTCATAGACCCCTCCTCTGTGGGTCTTATTTTATCACTAGAAATGTTATTGTTTATCTTTTGTATAAGAAATGTATATCTATATTTTAATTTATCTTACTTAGCTGAGATAGTATCTAAACGTTGTGCTAAATGGTCCAACGATTTATGAGTAATACGAAAATTTTCAAAAACCTGAGAAAATCTGTTGTCGATAAGATCGTAGTAATTGCTATTAGGATTTCTGAAAAGAGAAACGATTTTCATTTATTGAACTTAATTTATTAACATAAACGTGATTCAACGGGACCTTCAAACAAATTACCGACAAAGAACCATTAACGTTTAGTTTATTAAAATTTCTTTGTTTATTTATTCTTATCTTTCTTTTCTATTAAACATTCCAAATATTTGTCTATACCAAAATTTTAAATCACAACTATTAAATGGTCCTCAATTTATCAATACTTTATACACTTTTAACCCTTTTCATCACACTCACTTTTCATTCAGAGCATCCATGCGTAGTTTTAGTATATCAATTGATTTTTTAACACTTTCGATTTGAACAAAAAAATTCAAATACATTTCTTCTATATCGCGTAGTTCACAGTTCTGAAAATATTTATGTTCACGGAAATTTAAAATATTAATTTGTATTTTGAGTATATCCTTACAACACATATTACAGTAGTGGCAATTACTATTAAATAGTATTTTAAATGCATTTTTTGTTTGAACTTGTTGAGGGGGATTTTTAAACTAAAAGGTTTTATTTTTATATTTTGATTCAGAATTGTACTCGTTATGAAGATGATAACAATTATGAGTAAGATGAGAGCGAATCACAAACAAGTAGAAAAGTATAGTCGGGCATGGTTCACCATATGATGCCCTACACAAGTCATGAGAATATTAAAAAATATGACTTTTTTAAAAAGCTTTTATTGATATCGAAATTTAATTTGTATTTAAGGAAATTACTGCCGGAAAAAACAGTTTTTCTTAAATAGACTAAATCCCAGAGAGACTACTGTCCAGAATATATAGTATAATATAGGCCAAACTATAGCCCAGACTATAACCAAGATTAAATTAAATTATAGTACAGACTATAAGTACACAAGTATAATTCAGATATATAATCTATTGTCAAGTCTATAGTCTGAAATATAATCAAGATTATAGTGTGCACTATAGCCTTGTCTTAGTCTATATATAGTGTAACATATAATCTTGAATTTAGTCTACGCTATTATCTGGACTAGTCTAGTATATTATCTCGACCATAGAACACTATAGACTAGACTATAGACTGTAGACTAGACTGCACTATAGACTAGACTATAGACTAGACTATAGACTAGACTATAGACTAGACTATAGACTAGACTATAGACTAGACTATAGACTAGACTATAGACTAGACTATAGACTAGACTATAGACTAGACTATAGACTAGACTATAGACTAGACTATAGACTAGACTATAGACTAGACTATAGACTAGACTATAGACTAGACTATAGACTAGACTATAGACTAGACTATAGACTAGACTACTATAGACTAGACTATAGACTAGACATAGACTAGACTATAGACTAGACTATAGACTAGACTATAGACTAGACTATAGACTAGACTATAGACTAGACTATAGACTAGACTATAGACTAGACTATAGACTAGACTATAGACTAGAACTAGACTATAGACTAGACTATAGACTAGACTATAGACTAGACTATAGACTAGACTATAGACTAGACTATAGACTAGACTATAGACTAGACTAGACTAGACTATAGACTAGACTATAGACTAGACTATAGACTAGACTATAGACTAGACTATAGACTAGACTATAGACTAGACTATAGACTAGACTATAGACTAGACTATAGACTACTATAGACTAGACTATAGACTAGACTATAGACTAGACTATAGCTAGACTATAGACTAGACTATAGACTACTATAGAAGTATACTCTAAGTCTACTCTATAGTGTAGTCTATAGTCTAGACTATAGAATATAGTCTAGTCTATAGTCTAGACTATAGAATATAGTCTAGAATATAGACTAGACTATAGACTAGACTATAGACTAGACTATAGACTAGACTATAGACTAGACTATAGACTAGACTATAGACTAGACTATAGACTAGACTATAGACTAGACTATAGACTAGACTATAGACTAGACTATAGACTAGACTATAGACTAGACTATAGACTAGACTATAGACTAGACTATAGACTAGACTATAGACTAGACTATAGACTAGACTATAGACTAGACTATAGACTAGACTATAGACTAGACTATAGACTAGACTATAGACTAGACTATAGACTAGACTATAGACTAGACTATAGACTAGACTATAGACTAGACTATAGACTAGACTATAGACTAGACTATAGACTAGACTATAGACTAGACTATAGACTAGACTATAGACTAGACTATAGACTAGACTATAGACTAGACTATAGACTAGACTATAGACTAGACTATAGACTAGACTATAGACTAGACTATAGACTAGACTATAGACTAGACTATAGACTAGACTATAGACTAGACTATAGACTAGACTATAGACTAGACTATAGACTAGACTATAGACTAGACTATAGACTAGACTATAGACTAGACTATAGACTAGACTATAGACTAGACTATAGACTAGACTATAGACTAGACTATAGACTAGACTATAGACTAGACTATAGACTAGACTATAGACTATACTATAGACTATACTATAGACTATACTATAGACTATACTATAGACTATACTATAGACTATACTATAGACTATACTATAGACTATACTATAGACTATACTATAGACTAGACTATAGACTAGACTATAGACTAGACTATAGACTAGACTATAGACTAGACTATAGACTAGACTATAGACTAGACTATAGACTAGACTATAGACTAGACTATAGACTAGACTATAGACTAGACTATAGACTAGACTATAGACTAGATTATAGACTAGACTATAGACTAGACTAGACTATAGACTAGACTATAGACTAGACTATAGACTAGACTATAGACTAGACTATAGACTAGACTATAGACTAGGACTATAGACTAGACTATAGACTAGACTATAGACTAGACTATAGACTAGACTATAGACTAGACTATAGACTAGACTATAGACTAGACTATAGACTAGACTATAGACTAGACTATAGACTCGACTATAGACTAGACTATAGACTAGACTATAGACTAGACTATAGACTCGACTATAGACTAGACTATATATATGTATATAGTATAGTCTATATATAGACTATATAGACTAGTCTATAGTCTAGACTAGACTATAGATTAGACTGCAGTCTATAGTCTAGACTATAGACTAGACTATATTCTATAGTCTAGACTATAGACTAGACTATATTCTATAGTCTAGACTATAGACTAGACTATATTCTATAGTCTAGACTATAGACTAGACTATAGACTACACTATAGAGTAGACTTTAGAATATACTACTTTCCAGACATCAGACTAGACTATAGTCCAGACATCAGACTAGAAAATAGTCTAGTATTAGTCTATAGTAGTAGTCTATATATTAGTACTTCCAGCAGCATAATAGTTTTAAATGAATTGACATTGCCCCTGCTATTCTATGGTGAGATTAAAAAAGCGAAAATAATGACCCCCTCTAGGTGATAATATATATTAAAAGCACTTAAATTGAAAACACAATCTGTGGTGAATTTGATAACTTTGAAGAGAGTAAAAAAATATGTATATTAAAAGAGATGATATGAATAAAAACAAACTGATAAGTAGAGAATCATTAATAAACCATAATAAAAGCAATTGTATAAAAAAATACTATATAAACAGAGATGCTAAAGAATGAATTCATTATATGTATTGAAAAATTAATAAACTACTTAAAACGGTAATGAGTATAGTTTTTCTTTAACGATTAATGGAGAAATTTAAATTTTCTTATAGAAACAATTAAGGACAACTGGGCAAAACTGCATTACACTGATAGAAAATAATTTTTCATCGTTTTATGCAAATTAAATTGGTATTCGGAATTCCTTATCTTTTAGAAATGTATATACGTATAAATATAATTATAGAATGCATTCTTTTAATTTCAACCTGTTCAAAAAAAAAAAAAAAAAAAACACACGAGCAATCAAAACCATAGAGAATAGACAAAAATACAAGCCGACGCACACAAAATATTAAAAATGCTCAGACAACTCAACACCCAGTTGAGCGGCAACATTTGACAAGTGCAGAACTTTTTCTTTGGCTCCAGCAAAGAAACGAATTCATAAACTATTATCCACTAAAATGGCAACTTTGATCAGAAAATTGATTAGCACCAATAACGCTGCCAAGCCAGTAGCTCCCTACAAGTAAGTAACTAAATATGTATACTGTACTTTAAGAGTTAAACAAGGAGCATGATCATGATGATCATCCAATGTATGGAAATGAATGGCTACATTGTTGTTTTATGATTTGTAAAAATTATACTTTAAAACAAGAGTCATTTATTAGTAAACACATGTTTTATCTTGTCTCTTTTCATGGTGTTTTGTCATTATTCTTATTGCCTGGCTGCCTTGGTTGGATGACTATTCCATACACCAACTGTAACTCAACTCCAATTTGGTATCGTGCTCTTCTGTCTCTGTCCCCTTTCCTATCTATTGCATTGTCATGCATATTCGTTGTCTTACAATTGTAATGCTGTAAAGTCAAGCTGTTGTGGCAGATCGTACTGTTTATGTTTCTGGTTGTTTGGGTTTGGATAAGACAACCATGAAATTGGTGCCGGGTGGTGCTGTCGAACAAACTGAAATGGCCTTGAAAAATCTAGAAGCTGTACTTGTTGCTGCTGATTCCGGCATTGATAAGGTTATTAAGAATACCATCTTTTTGAAGGATCTTAATGATTTTGGTGCCGTTAATGAGGTGTACAAAAAGGGTAAGAGTTATTTTATATCATATTATATTTTCGTTACTTAATCAATGTTATTATTAATATTAGTTTTATTTCATTCTAATCTGTATTTAATCAATTTCTATTATTTCACTTTTTAATAACCTCTACATCGCTTATAGTATGTTATTTAATTTTCTTATCTTTTGGGTCATTATTATTGTACTATAGTTCGATTAAAAGGTGTTTATGTTATTTTATTTCTTATTTGTTTAAACAATAGCTAAGTTTATCAACAAAACACTTAAAAACGTCGCTCTATTTTAAACATTCGTTAAGATAATGTTAAATTTTTAAACTCACCTCTCGTTCCCCTTTTATTTTTACTCACTTTCCGTGTCTCTCTCTCTCTCTCTCTCTCTTTCTTTAGTATTCAACAAAGAATTCCCCGCCCGTAGCTGTTTCCAAGTTGCCCGTTTACCCATGGATGCTTTGGTTGAAATTGAATGTATTGCCTTAACTGGTGATGTTAAGACTGTCTCCTCCGAATGACTAGATAACTCGGGAAGCAAGACTTTCTCGAAATTGTAATTTGTTTTAATGTCTTTTTATAAAAATAAATAAAACTGGTCTTTTTATAAAATTTGAATAAACTATTTTATAATTTGCAAATTAGGTATGGAAAATTCAGTACTTTGGTAGATTTTTTCAGTACTTTTCGATCTCAGAAAATAACACAGTAGTCCCACCAAATTTTAGTACTTTTTCTAACTTATAAACTTTTGATTAATTATCCACATAAATGTTTATAGACCAGTAGTCCAAAGCTTAGGACATAATATAGTATGTCGTCTAGTCTATGGTATAGACTACATATAGTCTGGCCTATAGTCCAGTCTATAGTCTAGTAGTCTATAGTCAGTCTATAGTCAAGTCTATAGTCAAGTCTATAGTCTAGTCTATAGTCAAGTCTATAGTCTAGTCTATAGTCAAGTCTATAGTCTAGTCTATAGTCAAGTCTATAGTCTAGTCTATAGTCAGTCTATAGTCTAGTCTATAGTCTAGTCTATAGTCTAGTCTATAGTCTAGTCTATAGTCTAGTCTATAGTCTAGTCTATAGTCTAGTCTATAGTCTAGTCTATAGTCTAGTCTATAGTCTAGTCTATAGTCTAGTCTATAGTCTAGTCTATAGTCTTGTCTATAGTCTAGTCTATAGTCTAGTCTATAGTCTAGTCTATAGTCTAGTCTATAGTCTAGTCTATAGTCTAGTCTAGTAGTCTAGTCTATAGTCTAGCCTATAGTCTAGTCTATAGTCTAGTCTATAGTCTAGCCTATAGTCTAGTCTATAGTCTAGTCTATAGTCTAGTCTATAGTCTAGTCTATAGTCTAGTCTATAGTCTAGTCTATAGTCTAGTCTATAGTCTAGTCTATAGTCTAGTCTATAGACTAGTCTATAGTCTAGTCTATAGTCTAGTCTATAGTCAAGTCTATAGTCTAGTCTATAGGCTAGTCTATAGTCTAGTCTATAGTCTAGTCTATAGTCTAGTCTATAGTCTAGTCTATAGTCTAGTCTATAGTCTAGTCTATAGTCTAGTCTATAGTCTAGTCTATAGTCTAGTCTATAGTCTAGTCTATAGTCTAGTCTATAGTCTAGTCTATAGTCTAGTCTATAGTCTAGTCTATAGTCTAGTCTATAGTCTAGTCTATAGTCTAGTCTATAGTCTAGTCTATAGTCTAGTCTATAGTCTAGTCTATAGTCTAGTCTATAGTCTAGTCTATAGTCTAGTCTATAGTCTAGTCTATAGTCTAGTCTATAGTCTAGTCTATAGTCTAGTCTATAGTCTAGTCTATAGTCTTGTCTATAGTCTAGTCTATAGTCTAGTCTATAGTCTTGTCTATAGTCTAGTCTATAGTCTAGTCTATAGTCTAGTCTGTAGTCTAATCTATAGTCTAGTCTATAGTCTAGTCTATAGTCTAGTCTATAGTCTAGTCTATAGTCTAGTCTATAGTCTATAGTCTAGTCTAGTCTAGTCTATAGTCTAGTCTATAGTCTAGTCTATAGTCTAGTCTATAGTCTAGTCTATAGTCTAGTCTATAGTCTAGTCTATAGTCTAGTCTATAGTCTAGTCTATAGTCTAGTCTATAGTCTAGTCTATAGTCTAGTCTATAGTCTAGTCTATAGTCTAGTCTATAGTCTAGTCTATAGTCTAGTCTATAGTCTAGTCTATAGTCTAGTCTATAGTCTAGTCTATAGTCTAGTCTATAGTCTAGTCTATAGTCTAGTCTATAGTCTAGTCTATAGTCTAGTCTATAGTCTAGTCTATAGTCTAGTCTATAGTCTAGTCTATAGTCTAGTCTATAGTCTAGTCTATAGTCTAGTCTATAGTCTAGTCTATAGTCTAGTCTATAGTCTAGTCTATAGTCTAGTCTATAGTCTAGTCTATAGTCTAGTCTATAGTCTAGTCTATAGTCTAGTCTATAGTCTAGTCTATAGTCTAGTCTATAGTCTAGTCTATAGTCTAGTCTATAGTCTAGTCTATAGTCTAGTCTATAGTCTAGTCTATAGTCTAGTCTATAGTCTAGTCTATAGTCTAGTCTATAGTCTAGTCTATAGTCTAGTCTATAGTCTAGTCTACAGTCTAGTCTATAGTCTAGTCTACAGTCTAGTCTATAGTCTAGTCTACAGTCTAGTCTATAGTCTAGTCTATAGTCTAGTCTATAGTCTAGTCTATAGTCTAGTCTATAGTCTAGTCTATAGTCTAGTCTATAGTCTAGTCTATAGTCTAGTCTATAGTCTAGTCTATAGTCTAGTCTATAGTCTAGTCTATAGTCTAGTCTATAGTCTAGTCTATAGTCTAGTCTATAGTCTAGTCTATAGTCTAGTCTATAGTCTAGTCTATAGTCTAGTCTATAGTCTAGTCTATAGTCTAGTCATAGTCTAGTCTATAGTCTAGTCTATAGTCTAGTCTATAGTCTAGTCTATAGTCTAGTCTATAGTCTAGTCTATAGTCTAGTCTATAGTCTAGTCTATAGTCTAGTCTATAGTCTAGTCTATAGTCTAGTCTATAGTCTAGTCTATAGTCTAGTCTATAGTCTAGTCTATAGTCTAGTCTATAGTCTAGTCTATAGTCTAGTCTATATAGTCTAGTCTATAGTCTAGTCTATAGTCTAGTCTATAGTCTAGTCTATAGTCTAGTCTATAGTCTAGTCTATAGTCTAGTCTATAGTCTAGTCTATAGTCTAGTCTATAGTCTAGTCTATAGTCTAGTCTATAGTCTAGTCTATAGTCTAGTCTATAGTCTAGTCTATAGTCTAGTCTATAGTCTAGTCTATAGTCTAGTCTATAGTCTAGTCTATAGTCTAGTCTATAGTCTAGTCTATAGTCTAGTCTATAGTCTAGTCTATAGTCTAGTCTATAGTCTAGTCTATAGTCTAGTCTATAGTCTAGTCTATAGTCTAGTCTATAGTCTAGTCTATAGTCTAGTCTATAGTCTAGTCTATAGTCTAGTCTATAGTCTAGTCTATAGTCTAGTCTATAGTCTAGTCTATAGTCTAGTCTATAGTCTAGTCTATAGTCTAGTCTATAGTCTAGTCTATAGTCTAGTCTATAGTCTAGTCTATAGTCTAGTCTATAGTCTAGTCTATAGTCTAGTTTATAGTCTAGTCTATAGTCTAGTCTATAGTCTAGTCTAGTCTAGTCTATAGTCTATTCTATAGTCTATTCTATAGTCTATTCTATAGCCTAGTCTATAGTCTATTCTATAGTCTAGTCTATAGTCTAGTCTATAGTCTAGTCTACAGTCTATAGTCTAGTCTATAGTCTAGTCTATAGTCTAGTCTATAGTCTAGTCTATAATCTATTCTATAGTCTATTCTATAGTCTACTCTATAGTCTAGTCTATAGTCTAGTCTACAGTCTAGTCTATAGTCTAGTCTACAGTCTAGTATATAGTCTAGTCTACAGTCTAGTCTATAGTCTAGTCTATAGTCTAGTCTATAGTCTAGTCTATAGTCTAGTCTATAGTCTAGTCTATAGTCTACTCTATAGTCTAGTCTATAGTCTAGTCTATAGTCTAGTCTATAGTCTAGTCTATAGTCTAGTCTATAGTCTAGTCTATAGTCTAGTCTATAGTCTAGTCTATAGTCTAGTCTATAGTCTAGTCTATAGTCTAGTCTATAGTCTAGTCTATAGTCTAGTCTATAGTCTAGTCTATAGTCTAGTCTATAGTCTAGTCTATAGTCTAGTCTATAGTCTAGTCTATAGTCTAGTCTATAGTCTAGTCTATAGTCTAGTCTATAGTCTAGTCTATAGTCTAGTCTATAGTCTAGTCTATAGTCTAGTCTATAGTCTAGTCTATAGTCTAGTCTATAGTCTAGTCTATAGTCTAGTCTATAGTCTAGTCTATAGTCTAGTCTATAGTCTAGTCTATAGTCTAGTCTATAGTCTAGTCTATAATCTAGTCTATAGTCTAGTCTATAGTCTAGTCTATAGTCTAGTCTATAGTCTAGTCTATAGTCTAGTCTACAGTCTAGTCTATAGTCTAGTCTATAGTCTAGTCTATAGTCTAGTCTATAGTCTAGTATATAGTCTAGTCTATTGTCTAGTCTATAGTCTAGTCTATAGTCTAGTCTATAGTCTAGTCTATAGTCTAGTCTATAGTCTAGTCTATAGTCTAGTCTATAGTCTAGTCTATAGTCTAGTCTATAGTCTAGTCTATAGTCTAGTCTATAGTCTAGTCTATAGTCTAGTCTATAGTCTAGTCTATAGTCTAGTCTATAGTCTAGTCTATAGTCTAGTCTATAGTCTAGTCTATAGTCTAGTCTATAGTCTAGTCTATAGTCTAGTCTATAGTCTAGTCTATAGTCGTCTATAGTCTAGTCTATAGTTCTATAGTCTAGTCTATAGTCTAGTCTATATTCTAGTCTATAGTCTAGTCTATAGTCTAGTCTATAGTCCAGTCTATAGTCTAGTCTATAGTCTAGTCTATAGTCTAGTCTATAGTCTAGTCTATAGTCTAGTCTATAGTCTAGTCTATAGTCTAGTCTATAGTCTAGTCTATAGTCTAGTCAATAGTCTAGTCTATAGTCTAGTCTATAGTCTAGTCTATAGTCTAGTCTATAGTCTAGTCTATAGTCTAGTCTATAGTCTAGTCTACAGTCTAGTCTATAGTCTAGTCTATAGTCTAGTATATAGTATAGTCTATATTCTAGTATGTATTATAGTCTATAGTCTAGTCTATAGTCTTGTCTATAGTCTAGTCTATAGTCTAGTCTATAGTCTAGTCTATAGTCTAGTTTATAGTCTAGTTTATAGTCTATTCTATAGTCTGGTCTATAGTCTAGTCTATTCTATAGTCTGGTCTATAGTCTAGTCTAGTGTCTGGTATATAGTCTAGTCTATAGTCTAGTCTAGAGTTTCGTCTCTTGATTGTTTAAGTACGGAGTTCTCAATTATTGTTTCGTGTAAGATAAATCTTCTCAAAATATATTTGGCCGGTTTAATTTGTGACTTACTTTTTCATATCATTAAAGCTAAAGAATTTAATTTTATTTGTATTTGTATATTTCAATTATTTTTTCTATTTTATATGGTTATTTTATTTCAATCATATATAATTTACTTTTCGCATTAAAAAGACGTTACGTTATTTTACCCCTCTCATTTGCCATTGTTAATGTGAATTTGGTTTTGGTTACATCAGGCGAGTCCGACCACTAATCAGTCCACAAATGAAATCGTGGTTATTTAACAAAAATGCTTTTTAACAAATGTGCGGTTGTCTAAATTTCAAAAGAATAAAAAGAATACCAACCTCTACTTTATAAAAATAATTAGATTGTATAGTTCAGGTGAATCACAAATTATTATAATTAAGTTTGTGCAAATGTGGTTTTTACTAAATACTGGCAAATGTATGTATATTATGTGGTTTTGGTTGGAATTTTGTTAATAAAAATATTTTACTTTAAAGCGATGTTTAAATATATTTATTTCTTTACAAAAATGGGTTATTGTATTAGAATGGCTATGGAACAGAATCTAAGTACTTTCTAAAGTAACTCAAAATACTTAATGTTTTTAAATCAGAAAAACTTCGCTTATTTTCTACAAAGACTTCACATGATCAGATTATCCAAAACTCTGATTTTTTTGTAATAATTTATTAGCCATTTTCTAGAATTCTTATAATTTTGAAGCACTATTTTAAATTGTAAAAACTTACAAAGTTTCTTTTAAATTTCCTTTAATAATAGCACTCTTTTTGCTTTAAATAATAGTAGTTTTTAGCCAACAAAAAAAAAAACTCAAATCAAATTTAATGAGAAATCACCCACATTTGGGGGAAAACCTTAAATTAAGCTAAAATTTAAAACAACACAGACAAATGCAATTTTCCAACTATGCACCTGAATTTAAAATTGTAAGCAACCCACCAACCAACCTGTCGCAAAGATGTTGAAATGAAAATCTCAAGTTAAATATAAACCAAATAGCAAATAAAAAAGTTTTCTAAAATGTAATCTTACATTTGTGTTATAAAAACAAATGTTCAAACTGTTGAAAAAGAAACAAGTGGAGAAATTTGTTATAAAGTTAAGGCGACCTTAGATTGCTGTACCTATAGTATAGGTAGTAATAATATGTCCTATAAGTATAGGTCCTATACTTATTACGTCCATTAATTTCTTCTTCTTTTCTGTATAATAGCAGATCGAAGATTTCGATTTTGTGTTTTTGTACCCTACACGGTGATTTGTACTAATGTTTGCAACGCACAATCATATTAGTCCCACCTTAAGGTATGCCAATCGACTTCGAATCATTTTCTGAGTCGATTTAGCTCTGTCCGTCCGTCCAGATAAACCTTGTAATATAACTACAGGTCGCAATTTTGAAGGTATTTGAAAATGGTTAAGAAGGTATTTGAAAATGGTTAACTAACTAACTAACTAACTAACTAACTAACTAACTAACTAACTAACTACTAACTAACTAACTAACTAACTAACTAACTACTACTAACTAACTAACTAACTAACTAACTAACTAACTAACTAACTAACTAACTAACTAACTAACTAACTAACTAACTAACTAACTAACTAACTAACTAACTAACTAACTAACTAACTAACTAACTACTAACTAACTAACTAACTAACTAACTAACTAACTAACTAACTAACTAACTAACTAACTACTACTAACTAACTAACTAACTACTAACTAACTAACTAACTAACTAACTAACTAACTAACTAACTAACTACTAACTAACTAACTAACTAACTAACTAACTAACTACTAACTAACTAACTACTAACTAACTAACTAACTAACTAACTAACTAACTAACTAACTAACTAACTACTAACTAACTAACTAACTAACTAACTAACTAACTAACTAACTAACTAACTACTAACTAACTAACTAACTAACTAACTAACTAACTAACTAACTAACTAACTAACTAACTAACTAACTAACTAACTAACTAACTAACTAACTAACTAACTAACTAAACTAACTAACTAACTAACTAACTAACTAACTAACTAACTAACTAACTAACTAACTAACTAACTAACTAACTAACTAACTAACTAACTAACTAACTAACTAACTACACTAACTAACTAACTAACTAACTAACTAACTAACTAACTAACTAACTAACTAACTAACTAACTAACTAACTAACTAACTAACTAACTAACTAACTAACTAACTAACTAACTAACTAACTAACTAACTAACTAACTAACTAACTAACTAACTAACTAACTAACTAACTAACTAACTACTAACTAACTAACTAACTAACTAACTAACTAACTAACTAACTAACTAACTACTAACTAACTAACTAACTAACTAACTAACTAACTAACTAACCTAACTAACTAACTAATACTACTAACTAACTAACTAACTAACTAACTAACTACTAACTAACTAACTAACTAACTAACTAACTAACTAACTACTAACTAACTAACTAACTACTAACTAACTAACTAACTAACTAACTAACTAACTAACTAACTAACTAACTAACTAACTAACTAACTAACTAACTAACTAACTAACACTAACTAACTACTAACTACTACTAACTAACTAACTACTAACTAACTAACTAACTAACTAACTAACTAACTAACTAACTAACTAACTAACTAACTAACTAACTAACTAACTAACTAACTAACTAACTAACTAACTAACTAACTACTACTAACTAACTAACTACTAACTACTAACTAACTAACTAACTAACTAACTAACTAACTAACTAACTAACTAACTAACTAACTAACTAACTAACTAACTAACTAACTACTAACTAACTAACTAACTAACTAACTAACTAACTAACTAACTAACTAACTAACTAACTACTAACTAACTAACTACTAACTAACTAACTAACTAACTAACTAACTAACTAACTAACTACTAACTAACTAACTACTAACTAACTAACTAACTAACTAACTAACTACTAACTAACTACTACTAACTAACTAACTAACTACTAACTAACTAACTAACGTACTAACTAACTAAATTTTCAGACGTTGTCTGGGATTTTTGTTCATATTTCCGTTCTTTATGGGCGGATTTTTCTGATTTTAAGTAGGAAACCTCTCAAAAGCATGTTCGACTGCCATATTGATGATTTGGATCCTGAAGATATCTGAGGTCTTCAGAAAATTGATTTTAACAAACAGACGGACATGGCTTATATACATATATGCTTCTCACGAAGGTGAAGGGTAGGAAAAAAAGAAATGTTCTAATTTATTGCTTTAGCACGGCTCTAGTTCCTACCCTATCTTCAACTAAAATCCTCAATATAGGGCATCATCATTGTAAATAATTGTTGTGGCAGGCAATTTTAGCAGTTCCAACTTAAATAACAAGATAATATATTACAATATCACCAGCAAATTGTTGTAGAAAATAAAAATAGTACATACTAATAACGATTTTTTCTTTTGTGTCTTTTTCTTTATATAGTATTTCTTATTTGGTTGAAATCTGCACAACAATTGCTCTGTCATTGTAATTATCGAATAGTTGTGCCAAGTTGCAAATGCGTTGTTGCAAACCAAACAGGCAACCAAACCACCAACCAACCACCTTCAACAATAGACAGGGAACTTACAATTATAAAACAAGTCGCGGGAAAAAAAAAACAAAGTAACAAATTGGAGTCGGTCATATGTCTAATCAAATGATGTCCTACTTTAGCGATTTTTACAAGGTTATCTTACACACTTATATAGGAAGTTGGGTCAATATAGGATTTAAGCATATTTTGAAGTCTTAAATTGCCTTCACAGATTTATATAAATCTTGATCTTTAGGAATGTTTATTATATTGAATTATATAATTTATTTATTACATGGGGCTTTGGGTTATTATGTCCAATTTTATAAAAGATTCATTTTAAGAGTTATGGACAAAATTCTTGAATGATCGTACATCATAAAATCTATGTAATATTTTTCTGGGCTGATTTCACAATATACTTTATGATTGATTTTTAAAAGTTACAAATACAAAGATATACCTATAATGCCCTCCCTATTTTGTAGGGTATAAAAATACATTTTCTCATGATAAGGAAATTGTAAATACTTAGCGAAAGCCAAACCATATAAATAGATATAAAAGAAATTGTTTGAAAAGTAAAGTACTTAGTACTTAAGCTTAGACCAAGGTACAGCCAAAAAAATATCTGATATTTATAGATCGATATTAATAGTGACTGGTCTTATCTTATATTAAAAGATTCCGAACAGGTCTGAGGCCTTTAGTAAACATCCGAACAGGCAAACGAACTTTGCTAGTCGATTTGTCAAACGGATTGAAGAGGTACAAAAACCGTTATCAGGGAAAACATTCCCGAAATATTAAATGGACAAAATAACTAAGCAAATTTTGAAACCCTCAAGATTTTGTCAAATCGATGTTTTCCAATTAAAATTTTCTTACCAATCTCTTAAATCGAGTGTATTGCATTCAAATGTTATTTTTACGAAAAAAAATATAGATTATTAGGTTTATTAGATTTAAAATGTTAACAAAAAAATATTTAAAACAAATCGTGAATTTATTGTTTGTGGGAGCTAAACTAAAATAAATCTGATAAAAAATAAATTTGTTATGGTATCTATCTATAAAACTACAGTTGTTTTTCATTATTTATAATATTCCTTTTGAATTTGAGTTGTAAGCAGAGTTATACATATAATACGACTACAATTGTAACTGTCGGTAATAATAAAATAACAACAGGTTGGTTTGGTAATTGTTGCAAGTTGAGGTATCAGTGACCTGATATAAAATTAATTACAATTTCGAAGATATGATTTTTTCTTTTGTAACAAGTTTAATTTTATGGTTATTTTAAACTTTTAATTAATTATGAGTTCACTCATATTTTTGACCTCATCGAAGTAACATTTTTTAACAAACAAGAGATTAACCGGAAAAAATGGTTCGATCTGTGCACAGGTCGGTAGTAACATTACCGCATAACCTTATTTAAGTAGCTAGCAATCCTAATTCCTAAAATAAAGGCTAAACTATAGGCTAACGAAAGCGATCTGTTCGCATTACCGTTCAATGGTTAGAGTTTTCGGAAAAGGGTCCTAGAAACTATCGATCTGAATCAAAATTTTACAGCGGCGTAGGCAAGGAGTATTATAATTTAAACTCTTTGATGGTAGACCTCACAAACCCTCTAAGGACAAGATGTCTGAGTGCTTTACGTGAACGCCTGCCGTATCGGCCTTCCGAATGAAAAAAACATCACTTCCGTTTACAACCACGCAGGTGGGATGGCCTCTGTTGAGTCGATAGAAGGGTGGACCCAGCATCAGGTGAAAACACCCTATTGATGTTATGAGGAATGCTCCTGTCCCTACAAAACATTCTAATCATCTAAAGACTCTCCCCAGTGCATTCCTGGACCTCTGAAAGACGCCCAACCACACTACTGAGATGACTTCTGTTGGTTTGGCAACAGCACCTAGAGACGTATTTGGTAGTCCGAAATACCCAAAATAATAAATCAGGATCCCTCTTCATGAACCGATCTGTGACAAAGGATGTAGGAAATTCCAAAGTCAACTGAACTCAATAATTGACCCGACAAATAGTCGCGTAGCATGAATCAATATATTCTGTTGAGATGGCAACTTAAAAAGGCATACTAAATCAGTACTAATCTCCAATATATGGAGACTTTCCCGATCTTTCATCAATTTTCGCATCAGTTCCATTTCCATGATCATAAAGATCTCTCTACGGAATGACAGGCAATCACTGAACGCTAACCTGACAATTCCCTAGCATATATACATTCTCTTCCCGCGAATTTGGGTTTAAACCTCAGGCACTACGTGGATCTCGAAGGAACCTTAACCAACTGACCAGCCAGGACAAGTCCTGCGGGTAACTGGCCATCCGTAGTACCAGACTATGTGGTTCTCTGGTTAGACCCCATGTCAAATCATACCAAGGACTAGCCGACCGATGAAGTGACATTACCGGTTTATAATCCCAGTAGACTAGAGGTATTGGTAACCTCTTTAACCCGTGATTGCAATACACCAAGATGAGGGTCCTACATCAAGGAAACATGCCCCAGGGGGTACTTAGTCCCACAATAGGGGCGTCGAACAGCAGCGAAATTATCACGGTTTCACCCTGAAATCAGTTTTTTAACCAACATTCTCTTCCCGCGAATTTACCTTTAAACTACAGCCATCACGAGTACCCCGATGGTACCTCTCCAATAACCGGGACAAGACAATGTTCGAAACTCTGCCCTGCGGACTACCGGTTCCCTCTGCACCAGATTATGTGGGTCTTTGGTTCGACCTAATATCAAAACATTCGAAGGAAAGGCCGAGTGTTTATTTGATCATTATCAGTTTATAACCCCGGCATACTAGAGATACTGGTGAGCCCTTTTTTCACCGGCATTGCAATCGCACCAAGATGGGGTCTTTCATGAAGGTTACCTCCAAGGTTATTGATATTTTATGGCAACATAAGGGAAGGTTTGCTTTACTTATTTAATTTGGAAAAAAAGGCCTGCTGGATCGCATCTATTGTTCGCAGAATCTTATGGTAAATACGTTAGGCCTATTGGGCTCAGAAGTATTAATTTTGCCACGGAATATAAAAATCATCCAGCCCATTCAAAAAAGTTTAAAGAACAAGAATTAGAGGCATTACTACAAGAAAATCTCTCTCGACAGATATGGAAAGAGAGATGTACTGTATGCTGCTTGATGATACGCCATTGAAAGTGCCTGTTAAAGACCTTTCACATGATATCATTCCTATGTGTGATATAAAAAAGAACCTTTTTAAGCAAGCCGTAATTTTCAGGTTGTGAAATATCAGTACGATATTTTATCTCCATACAAACGGAGCCACCCTACCTTAAGATTTCCATAAATAAACATTCCGAACAATCCATTGTCAAAATTTCGGAATAATGAAATGTTTACACAATAAACTCAATTAAAAACTTTCACTTCTTTTAAACATTTTTAAAAAGTACCTACATACATATGAAGGTATTTAGTTTTCCATTCAAGGACTTTGAATATGCATAAATTTTTAATTTGATATATCAGAGTCATTAGCCGAGATTTTAGACCGTACATCCACTACTTTAGTTATGAACACAATAACCGAAAAATGTTCACCATGAATAAAGTGTAATTAATTTAAAGCACCTCATAAAATCACAAATTAAAATTCATAAGTATTTACATATAATTTTGCAAGATACAGTATGTGTAAACACAATTAGAACGTTAAGCGATAGCGTTGAAATTATGTATATTATTTTATTTATTAGTATAGGACAATTCAAATATTAATATTCTTACATAATTTGCTGCTACATAGTTTGCTGCTTACTCTGTACGCCTGTTGTAATGAAAACTGACCAAAGTATCTAGGGGGAATCGAACCCATAACCTCGAGACTGATGACCCAATCAATTCTTCAGTATCAGGTACATTTTTTTGAATATCAGCAGATTGTCAATAGGACTAATCATACAAAAATCAGTTGTATTTGTTTAGCAATATGTTGCATACATTTAGGAATATGCTGCATATATTTAGGCATATATGTACATAATGCATATATTTAGGGATGTATTTCTATAATTATTCTTAATTTGATTTGAAATTTTACATTCTGTAGTGCTAATTGTATTTCAATCTTTTTGCAACACAAGTTGCCTTAAACGGGCAATATCCGCATTAAAAGCATACATTAGCATAAATTTCATTAATATGAAAATACATACATATGTACATACATATTTATACACATATTTATGCAGATTTTTAGGTATATATTAACAATTAAATGATAACCCTTAGGCATGCCACCTACGCATCATCCAACATGATTTTTTTTTTCATTCTCTCTCTCTTCATTATATATGACTGAATATCATGCAAATCATGCTGTTTGTTTGTACTTTTTACCAACCAGTCAACAACAGCGACAGTCAATAACACAAAAGGAAGTAAAAGTTCCTTGTTGTAGATTCCCCCCAAAAAAATAATAACTATAAATGATGATCTTCAACCGCAACTAATTAATTTCGACATTATGATGACGTATCGCTTGTGGGGGGACAATATATTGTATACAAGCTTGAGCATAATCAAAAAATTAAACAAATATTGTAAAATACAAGGATTCCCTCCTGTGGTTCTGTGGTATGTAATCACCTTATTCACTGACGTTATCTGCTTGTATGAAAAGGGCTACTATAACTGGGTTATATTTACATTGCAGTAACTAGTAGACGATGTCAGAAAAAAGTTATGTCTGTTGTATGGTGAAAGTAGATTTCGTTTGGTCAATTCATTTATTTATATCTTAAATTTTTTTAGGATTTTAACACTTGATTATTTGTTGTGGTGCAAACAACTACAACTGTTTAAAAAAAGTTCATTTATTACTTCATTGTAGCGTACCTTTAGGTTCCCATACACATTCCAATGTATTTCAAATCATTTAAAAATTTTACTTGTAGGATCCAAAGTGTCACTCCTTGCCCCAACATACAAACATTTGTGGTACTTGGACAATTGGCTACAGACTATACTATAGACTAGACTATATACTAGACTATAGACTAGACTATAGACTAGACTATAGACTAGACTATAGACTAGACTATAGACTAGACTATAGACTTGACTAGACTATAGAATAGACTATAGACTAGACTATAGACTAGACTATAGACTAGACTATAGACTAGACTATAGACTAGACTATAGACTAGACTATAGACTAGACTATAGACTAGACTATAGACTAGACTATAGACTAGACTATAGACTAGACTATAGACTAGACTATAGACTAGACTATAGACTAGACTATAGACTAGACTATAGACTAGACTATAGACTAGACTATAGACTAGACTATAGACTAGACTATAGACTAGACTATAGACTAGACTATAGACTAGACTATAGACTAGACTATAGACTAGACTATAGACTAGACTATAGACTAGACTATAGACTAGACTATAGACTAGACTATAGACTAGACTATAGACTAGACTATAGACTAGACTATAGACTAGACTATATACTAGACTATAGACTAGACTATAGACTAGACTATAGACTAGACTATAGACTAGACTATAGACTAGACTTTAGACTAGACTATAGACTAGACTATAGACTAGACTATAGACTAGACTATAGACTAGACTATAGACTAGACTATAGACTAGACTATAGACTAGACTATAGACTAGACTATAGACTAGACTATAGACTAGACTATAGACTAGACTATAGACTAGACTATAGACTAGACTATAGACTAGACTATAGACTAGACTATAGACTAGACTATAGACTAGACTATAGACTAGACTATAGACTAGACTATAGACTAGACTATAGACTAGACTATAGACTAGACTATAGACTAGACTATAGACTAGACTATAGACTAGACTATAGACTAGACTATAGACTAGACTATAGACTAGACTATAGACTATACTATAGACTAGACTATAGACTAGACTATAGACTAGACTATAGACTAGACTATAGACTAGACTATAGACTTGACTATAGACTAGACTATAGACTAGACTATAGACTAGACTATAGACTAGACTATAGACTAGACGATAGACTAGACTATAGACTAGACTATAGACTAGACTATAGACTAGACTATAGACTAGACTATAGACTAGACTATAGACTAGACTATAGATTAGACTATAGACTAGACTATAGACTAGACTATAGACTAGACTATAGACTAGACTATAGACTAGACTATAGACTAGACGATAGACTAGACTATAGACTAGACTATAGACTAGACTATAGACTAGACGATAGACTAGACTATAGACTAGACTATAGACTAGACTATAGACTAGACTATACTAGACTATAGACTAGACTATAGACTAGACTATAGACTAGACTATAGACTAGACTATAGACTAGACGATAGACTAGACTATAGACTAGACTATAGACTAGACTATAGACTAGACTATAGACTAGACTATAGACTAGACTATAGACTAGACTATAGACTAGACTATAGACTAGACTATAGACTAGACTATAGACTAGACTATAGACTAGACTATAGACTAGACTATAGACTAGACTATAGACTAGACTATAGACTAGACTATAGACTAGACTATAGACTAGACTATAGACTAGACTATAGACTCTATAGACTAGACTATAGACTAGACTATAGACTAGACTATAGACTAGACTATAGACTAGACTATAGACTAGACTATATACTAGACTATAGATTAGACTATAGACTAGACTATAGACTAGACTATAGACTAGACTATAGACTAGACTATAGACTAGACTATAGACTAGACTAGACTAGACTAGACTAGACTAGACTAGACTAGACTAGACTAGACTAGACTAGACTAGACTAGACTAGACTAGACTAGACTAGACTAGACTAGACTAGACTAGACTAGACTAGACTAGACTGGACTAGAATAGACTAGAATAGACTAGAATAGACTAGACTAGACTATAGACTAGACTATAGACTAGACTATAGACTAGACCATAGACTAGACTATAGACTAGACTATAGACTAGACTATAGACTAGACTATAGACTAGACTATAGACTAGACTATAGACTAGACTATAGACTAGACTATAGACTAGACTATAGACTAGACTATAGACTAGACTATAGACTAGACTCTACTATAGACTAGACTATAGACTAGACTATAGACTAGACTAGACTAGACTAGACTATAGACTAGACTATAAACTAGACTATAGACTAGACTAGACTATAGACTAGACTGTAGACTAGACTATAGACTAGACTATAGACTAGACTATAGACTAGACTATAGACTAGACTATAGACTAGACTAGACTAAAAAGAATATAGACTGCACTATGGACTGGATTATAAACTATAGACTAGATATAAATTTGGATAGATTATACTCGACTATAGATAAGACTATAGACTACACAATAGACTAGACTATATAATAGGGATTAGATCTTTAACTAGGCTATAGACTAGACGAGCCGTTTAGAAATTGTAGAAGAAAAATATCGTTTCTACCGATATGCTCTATCAAATTGCTTTAAATTCTGGCATTTTGACACTTTTGTATATTTAGATTAAATGTTATATCAAAGTTATTTTATGCATTTATAATAAACGATCAGAAATATGATCCGTCTTTTATTCTGTTTATTCAACCATTATATTTCAAGAGATTAAAGTTTTATTCACAATTTTATCCACTTTATGACATTAAAACCATTATGTAAATTAAAATCGTGTATTAATATCTTTAAATATCAGGTTAGTTGTCATAATTAAAATTATTATTAATAAACATGTTGTGATTATAATGAAGGTTTTTGGTGGCTGATCAGTTATTAAATTTTATACTTTAAAATACTACTGCTGCCAACCACTAATACATTCAGGTGGACTCTCTCAACATGCCATCAGGTCCATTTTCAACATACAAAATAAAAGTGCAACAAACAGCGAATGCGACAACAACAATACAAATATATACATAATAATATTGGTACCATTGAGGTAAGGACCATGTAAAATATTCTTAAGCACTTGACAGTGAAATATTATACACATGTAAACACTCATTCATTACATATTTGTAACTTGTCTTGATTATGATTGTTTTTCATTATTTTTATATATTTTTTTGTGAATTTTTTCTTTTTTATTTCCTTTCTACTCTTTATTTCTTATTGTCAGCCAAGTCCATCCTTGGTGTATCAACAAAAAAAATGTTTAGTAAGTCAACAAAATGTTGCAACTGTTGCAAGTATTAATTAGCTGACATTTCAGTTACACCCGTATTGGGTTAATACGTGTACATTAGAGTGTCCCGAGGAACAGCCTTTTTAAGAATTTCATGTAGGCTATAGACTAGACTATAGACTAAACTATAGACTAGACTATAGACTAGACTATAGACTAAACTATAGACTAGACTATAGACTAGACTATAGACTAGACTATAGACTAGACTATAGACTAGACTATAGACTAGACTATAGACTAGACTATAGACTAGACTATAGACTAGACTATAGACTAGACTATAGACTAGACTATAGACTAGACTATAGACTAGACTATAGACTAGACTATAGACTAGACTATAGTCTAGACTATACACTAGACTATACACTAGACTATAGACTAGACTATAGACTAGACTATAGACTAGACTATAGACTAGACTATAGACTAGACTATAGACTAGACTATAGACTAGACTATAGACTAGACTATAGACTAGACTATAGACTAGACTATAGACTAGACTATTGACTAGACTATAGACTAGACTATAGACTAGACTATAGACTAGACTATTGACTAGACTATAGACTAGACTATTGACTAGACTATAGACTAGACTATAGACTAGACTATAGACTAGACTATAGACTAGACTATAGACTAGACTATAGACTAGACTATAGACTAGACTATAGACTAGACTATAGACTAGACTATAGACTAGACTATAGACTAGACTATAGACTAGACTATAGACTAGACTATAGACTAGACTATAGACTAGACTATAGACTAGACTATAGACTAGACTATAGACTAGACTATAGTCTAGTCTATAGTCTAGTCTATAGTCTAGTCTATATCTAGTCTATAGTCTAGTCTATAGTCTAGTCTATAGTCTAGTCTATAGATCTAGTCTATAGACTAGACTATAGACTAGACGATAGACTAGACTATAACTAGACTATAGAATTAGACTATAGACTAGACTATAGACTAGACTATAGACTAGACTATAGACTAGGCTATAGACTAGCTATAGACTAGACATAGACTAGACTATAGACTAGACCATAGACTAGACTATAGACTAGACTATAGACTAGACTATGGACTAGACTAATGGACTAGACTATAGACTAACTATAGACTAGACTATAGACTAGACTATAGACTAGACTATAGACTAGACTATAGACTAGACTATAGACTAGACTATAGACTAGACTAGTAGACTAGACTATAGACTAGACTATAGACTAGACTATAGGACTATAGACTAGACTATAGACTAGACTATAGACTAGACTATAGACTAGACTATAGACTAGACTATAGACTAGACTATAGACTAGACTATAGACTAGACTATAGACTAGACTATAGACTAGACTATAGACTAGACTATAGACTAGACTATAGACTAGACTATAGACTAGACTATAGACTAGACTATAGACTAGACTATAGACTAGACTATAGACTAGACTATAGACTAGACTATAGACTAGACTATAGACTAGACTATAGACTAGACTATAGACTAGACTATAGACTAGACTATAGACTAGACTATAGACTAGACTATAGACTAGACTATAGACTAGACTATAGACTAGACTATAGACTAGACTATAGACTAGACTATAGACTAGACTATAGACTAGACTATAGACTAGACTATAGACTAGACTATAGACTAGACTATAGACTAGACTATAGACTAGACTATAGACTAGACTATAGACTAGACTATAGACTAGACTATAGACTAGACTATATAGACTAGGACTATATAGACCTAGACGATAGACTAGACATAGACTAGGACTATAGACTAGACTATAGACTACTATAGACTAGACTAGAGACTAGACTATAGATAGACTATAGACTAGACTATAGACTAGACTATAGGACTAGACTATAAACTAGGCTATAGACCTAGACTAGAGACTAGACTAGACTGACTAGACTAGGCGATGACTAGGCTATATTAGATATAGACAAGTTATATATTAGACTATTTATACTAGACTGCTTATTTTTCCCGAGGTTCTAGGACTAGACTATACACTACAGACTGGACTATAGACTAGACTACATTATAGACTATAGTACAGATATAATATACAATGTAATATATATAAAATAGATATTCTAGATATAGAATATCGACAATAAAGCAGAAAACATAGGCTTGAAGAACTTATTTCTGTAAAAAATAGTATTGTTGTATAAAAATCTTTTAAAAATGATATGTATGTATAACAAACAATTCATTTATATCAATTTCACCTTTAAACTTAACAAAATACTTTTCTCAATGTTGAATAATAACTTTGCATACTTTTAGGCAGCGAGTTATTTTTA
Source organism: Lucilia sericata (assembly GCF_015586225.1). Taxonomy (NCBI): domain Eukaryota; kingdom Metazoa; phylum Arthropoda; class Insecta; order Diptera; family Calliphoridae; genus Lucilia; species Lucilia sericata. The sequence goes on from NW_023994762.1 coordinate 39,159, forward strand.
ATCTTTATGGAAACACCCTGCTATGATAATAAGAATAACTCATATTGACTATAACACTGACAGACAGCGTTGCCAGAATAATGATGATACTGCTCGATTGGTCAACATAAATGTAAATCGTTACACTATCCATCCCATTTTGCCGGCAAATAGCCATTTAATTTTACTGTGTATAGAATAGGACGAAAACTGTTCTAAAATTTCTTGTTATATCTTTACTTGTATAAGATTTATGTAGTATCAGAAAATGAAAGAAGTCCTCAATAAAATTAAATACTACTACTATATGTACTATATATAGAGTAATGTATTGGAAATTGTTGTATAAATGTAGGTACATAAGTATAAAAGTATACTAAGTATTTATTTTAGCTGTTTTCTATCGAAAGTTTATGGCAGCACTACCATACAGATGACATCAACGCACCCAAACAAAAACAGCTGTTCAATGTAAATATTTATCATCAACACCACCAGCCGTCAAAGAAACGAAAACATGAAAATATTCAAAAGAAATCTTAAATTCAAAAACTTTGCATGTTTTCGCAATAAAAGTAATAAAATAATTAAATGTGGAATAAATTGTAGAACAGCCAAAACATGAACGTAAATATTTTAAAAGCCTAGAAAATCAAATGACACTGTGCAGTTGCAATTTGGTTGCCACACGAAAAGGACGCGATTTCTTCAGACGTAAAAAAACAGAAATATTGTAGCTGTCGTGTAAAATATTTTAAAGTGATTAAATAAAAAGTTTTTAAAATTGCTTTATAACTCTTAAACGGAAACTTGCCTTTAAAAAGAGCGAGTGCTAAGAAAACTTTATTTGTTATTGAAAAAGAAAATAAAATCTTGCCAAAGTTGGCAGGCGGTACGGGTCAATAGTGTTTGTTTTAGCAACTAGTGGTTGCGACAAAATTTTTTTTTATTATCCACATGGTGTATGTTTGTATGAATCAGTGTTGGGAATTTATATTTAAATACTAATAAAACACGCTAACTTTTTCTAAAACAGCAACAACAATTAAAACAATTTAGGATTCTAACGATTTTAAAACGGAAAACAAAAACGACAGTAACAAATCAAAGTATAAAGAAAAAAATGTCCGTTTATGCCTGGGTAAGTTTCATCAATTTGGATAAAAAGAAATTTGAATTGCAAATTAAAGTTTTTTAATATACTCTGCACTACGTGAATAATAGAGTAATTAAATTATTGTTTAGATATGTTACTTTTTCAATTAATAATAAAAAAGTATCGTAGGTATAAAGTATGCCTTTAAACGAACTGATAACTTATAAATGGATAATTAAGAGATTTAAAAAGTAATTGTTATTTTTGGAAGGTGGCTCCATTATGAACTTCAACTTTATTACAAGGATTATAATTATTATAATATATTGAACTAAACTAGAATTGAAGAATGAAAATATCAAGTTATTATTCGTAGTCCTCGAAAATTTTCAGTTCTCGTAAAGACAAGTTTTAGTTGATATCTAGTTTGTTTCGAATTGAGATCTAGTTCAGTTCTAGTTCGGTTCTAGTTCAGTTCTAGTTCAGTTCTAGTTCTAGTTCAGTTCTAGTTCAGTTCTAGTTCAGTTCTAGTTCAGTTCTAGTTCAGTTCTAGTTCAGTTCTAGTTCAGTTCTAGTTCAGTTCAGTTCTAGTTCAGTTCTAGTTCAGTTCTAGTTTAGTTCTAGTTCAGTTCTAGTTCAGTTCTAGTTCAGTTCTAGTTCAGTTCTAGTTCAGTTCTAGTTCAGTTCTAGTTCTAGTTCAGTTCTAGTTCAGTTCTAGTTCAGTTCTAGTTCAGTTCTAGTTCAGTTCTAGTTCAGTTCTAGTTCAGTTCTAGTTCAGTTCTAGTTCAGTTCTAGTTCAGTTCTAGTTCAGTTCTAGTTCAGTTCTAGTTCAGTTCTAGTTCAGTTCTAGTTCAGTTCTAGTTCAGTTCTAGTTCAGTTCTAGTCGGTTCTAGTTCAGTTCTAGTTCAGTTCTATTTCAGTTCTAGTTCAGTTCAGTTCAGTTCTAGTTCAGTTCTAGTTCAGTTCTAGTTCAGTTCTAGTTCAGTTCTAGTTCAGTTCTAGTTCAGTTCTAGTTCAGTTCTAGTTCAGTTCTAGTTCAGTTCTAGTTCAGTTCTAGTTCAGTTCTAGTTCAGTTCTAGTTCAGTTCTAGTTCAGTTCTAGTTCAGTTCTAGTTAAGTTCTAGTTCAGTTCTAGTTCAGTTCTAGTTCAGTTCTAGTTCAGTTCTAGTTCAGTTCTAGTTCAGTTCTAGTTCAGTTCTAGTTCAGTTCTAGTTCAGTTCTAGTTCTAGTTCAGTTCTAGTTCAATTCTAGTTCAGTTCTAGTTCAATTTTACTTCAGTTCTAGTTCAGTTCCAGTTCAGTTCCAGTTCAGTTCCAGTTCAGTTCTAGTTCCGTTCTTGTTCAGTTCTGGTAAAGTTTTAATTAAGTTCTAGTTCATTTCTAGTTCAGTTCTAGTTCAGTTCTAGTTCAGTTCTAGTTCATTTCTAAATCAGTCCTAGTTCAGTTCTAGCTCTAGATCTAGTTCAGTTCTAGTTCAGTACTGGTTCATTACTGGTTCAGTTCTAGTTCAGTTCTAATTCAGTTCTAGTTCAGTTCTAGTTCAATTCTAGTTCAGTTCTAGTTCAATTTTACTTCAGTTCTAGTTCAGTTCCAGTTCAGTTCCAGTTCAGTTCCAGTTCAGTTCTAGTTCAGTTCTAGTTCAGTTCTAGTTCAGTTCTAGTTCAGTTCTAGTTCAGTTCTAGTTCTAGTTCAGTTCTAGTTCAGTTCTAGTTCAGTTCTAGTTCAGTTCTAGTTCAGTTCTAGTTCAGTTCTAGTTCAGTTCTAGTTCTGTTCTAGTTCAGTTCTAGTTCTGTTCTAGTTCAGTTCTAGTTCAGTTTTAGTTTAGTTCTAGTTTAGGTCTAGTTCAGTTCTAGTTCAGTTCTAGTTCAGTTCTAGTTCAGTTCTAGTTCAGTTCTAGTTCAGTTCTAGTTCAGTTCTAGTTCAGTTCTAGTTCGGTTCTAATTAAGCTCTAGGTCAGTTCTAGTTCAGTTTAATGCTAAATGTTAAAACGGTTAAATTATGACAAATAATTACAATATAATATCTTTTAAGAAAAATAATCACTTAATATATTAAGAATCTTTCTGTACAAAGATTCAGACTAAAAACAATGTCAAAAAATGAAGAACGTCTGAAAATGACCAGTCGTGCACTTTTAAAATAAAAAATATAAATGTTGTTAAATACAAAATTACTTTTTATTATTTACAGGCGTCTTTTATATTTACTGCCTTCATTAATTAATCTATATGTATGTTTCTGTTTCTGTTTTTTTTTTTTTTTTTCAATT